>NW_028276123.1:75000-77500 GCF_052056855.1 Sturnus vulgaris
AAATTCCCTCGTGGGGTAGACGTTGGCTCTGAGTTGTAATGCAGTGAGGAGCTTCCTGTGAGGTATGCTTCTGTAGTATTGTAGCCAATGATTGCTAATTTTATCTCCCTCAAAATTTACAATTCCACGGCCTTGGGACACTAATTTGGTCCAATTTTTAAATTCATTCTTTCTCCAATTGCACGGTTTTGGAAATTTAGATTTCAGGGTCGGTGCTTCCCATTCCGAAGTTGTGCCTGCACTATTAGATGGTATGTTCAGCGGTGGAGCTTCCCAAATTGAAGGTATCTTCTCCCCGTCCCCTCCAGCTTGAATCCACAGTTTCTTATGCATCTGTTCCATTTGATCTTTCTCCAGGAACTTCTTCATCGTTTCATCCGAAGACTGTGCGATCCGATGCAGCCTCCGGGCTTGCACGCTGGGGATCAGTCCTGCCAACTTGGTGATGCCCAAACCGCCGTCCCTCGTGCTCGAGTACAAGATGGCATCGCAGGTGCACGAGGGTAGATGCAGCCAGTCCTTGACCGTTGTTCGGATTTTCTGGTCAAGGGCCTCGAGGAACCCTGCTTTCAGTTCTGAGTGGTCTGCTAGGTAAGTCAGTCGAGGGATGGTGTATGTTTTGAGGATATCAATTTTCTGTAGAGGTTTGAGTGGAGCTCGATCAATTCTCTGAAGCCAGAATTCTAGTTTTGTGGAGAGGTTGGATTTCGCTAACCCAGTCCAGGGGTCAATCTGCAGGCCGAGGTATTTTTCCGATTCTCCGGGGTCAATCATGTTCAGGGGTGTGCCGTTGATGGTCCAAGCAGCGCAGTTATTGATGGTGTAAGAGTCTTTCGTGGGCTTGATGTAAAAGCCGTGGCACTTTTCTCCCTGTGTTCTGAGACCGGTAAGATTGCAAAAGGTCTCTAATATCCTGATGTTTGTTTTCATGTCTTCCCAGGAGTCACTCAACAAGACCAGATCGTCCGCAAATGCCATCGCTGTGATGCTGTTCCCTTCTCGGTGGTATCCCTTGCCCTTCTCTTCCAGCTTGCATAACAGGGGGTCCATCGCCAGGTTAAATAAAAGGGGTGACAGCGGGTCACCCTGTTTTACCCCAACCCGGATCTGGATTTTATCTGTGTGTGTGTTTTTCTTTGTGGTGATATACGTACAGATGTTGTGGTACATATTGCTCACCAGTCCGACGATGTGGGGATCCACTCCCCTTTGTTGCAAAGCGTGTATGATGTGCTGGTGGCTTACGGTGTCAAAAGCCTTGGCGATGTCCACAAATACAACACCCAGTGGTCTGTGTTCTCTTTTGGCCGACCGAATTATGGTTTGCAGGAGTTTCAGGTTTTCAGAGCATCCCGCCGCTCTAATGAAGCCTCTTTGCCTTGGGTTGAGGGGGCACGCTTTGCTCATCCTAGCTGTTACAATCCTGGAGAACAGTCTTAACAAGATAGAACCAATCGTGATAGGTCTCCAGTTATTAACGTCCTTTAAGCGCTCCGGTGTTGTCGATTTAGGAATTAAAACAGTCCTGCACCCCCTCACCATGTCCGGGATTTTTCCAGATGTTAACCATAAATTGAAGATCTCCGTGGTCCGGGAATACTCGGGATCCATCTTCTTGATGTCCCCAAGAGTAATCCCATCTGGACCTGGAGCTGAGCCCTTGCTCATCTCCTGCACATTTTTCTCAATCTCTTTTGCCGTAATTAAATCTCTGAAAGCACTATTGTTGGCTTTCCCAGTAATTTGAAAGTCCCCAAGGCTCTCGAATTTTCCAGGTGTTTCCCATCTGGCTTTAAAAACAGGATAAATTTCACCGGGTGGAATATTACAGGACAAACATTCCATATCGTCCAAAATAATTTTTGCCAGTTTTCCCCTGTCAAGATGGAATAATCGCTGGAAGCGAAGATAATCACCTCTCTTAATTGCTCTCTCTTTCATCCACTTCTGAAACGGTCTCCTTGGTTGCTTCTCCCGGGCCCCCATTGTTCTCTTATCTCGGGTTGCTGTTCTTATCTGGCTTATCGATTCCAGGCATCCAAAGCAGTCCTGCGCTGCTTCATCGATGATTGGCTGCATGTCCTGGCCTTCCAGCAACTGCTTGAATGCCCAGGGGAAGGTGTTAATTGTCCCAGCTGATAAGCGTTCCCCGAGTGTCCGCTGATAATGGGCCTGCAGCTGCTGATTGGTGGTTCCCTTTCGTCCGTTACCCTTCTCCAGATGGTGCCTTATCTTGCCCATTGTTCTCCCGCCAGCTGGCTTCCTGGACGGTTGGCTCTTAACAGGTCCATTGTCAACGGTTCCTGCCTGAGGTTGATGACTCATCTCAGGTTCCTCTTTCAGGCCCTCGGCCGCTCTTTGATGTTCCTCTGCCGGTTTCCTGGGAAGCAATCTTCTTTTGTCACTGATTTGCTTAGCTGTTTTGGTTGTGATGTGCTCCGCGATAAGTTTATTGATGTTTTTGTTGCCCTCAAACTGAGCCTCCAGCCTTATCAACAGT
>NW_028276123.1:82500-85000 GCF_052056855.1 Sturnus vulgaris
CCCAGCGGCTCGTTCCGGGAGCGGGGAGCTACGGAGCGCTCCCCGAGTCTGCATTTAGGGGGACGAAGGCCCTGCGCGGCGACGACGACGACGTCGACCGCGGGCAACGGGCCTGCGAGGCAACCCCAGCCGCGCCGCCGGGGTGGCCCCCCCGGACGGCGATTGATCGTCAAGCGACGCTCAGACAGGCGTAGCCCCGGGAGGAACCCGGGGCCGCAAGTGCGTTCGAAGTGTCGATGATCAATGTGTCCTGCAATTCACATTAATTCTCGCAGCTAGCTGCGTTCTTCATCGACGCACGAGCCGAGTGATCCACCGCTAAGAGTTGTCTGGCTTTCGGGACCGCTCGCGTGAAGCGGCCCCTTTTCTGTTTCTGCAGGGACGCGCGCGCCCCCGCGCGCCCCGCTTCGACCGTACGAGCACACACAAACGGAGGAGGAGGAGGAGAAAGCGCGGGGCAAAAAAGAGAAACCCCGCGCAACGCTCCGAAGGTCGGCCAAAGAAAGGCGGAGGGGCCCGCGCCCCCGACCGCCTCCCCCCGCGAGGGGAGACGCCGCCTCGCGTGCCGTCCTTCGGAGGCGGCCCAGGCGCCCGGGCTCGGCCCGACCTCCGCGCGGAGGGGCTTGTGCGGCAACGCGCCGGACCGCGGGGGGCACGGTGGCCCGCCCGGCCTCTCGATCACGGGACGACTACGCGTTCGCGGGCCGGGGGCGCGACCGCCGGCCCCCGCCGCTCCCGGCTCACTCCCTGGCTTCTCCTTTTCACCGCTCCGCCGACTCGCGGAACGCCGCCGCGCCAAAACGCGGGGGCCGGCTCTCCCGCCAGCGGCCCCTGAACGTCGCCCGAAACGCCACGCGGCGGCGGGACCGTTCCGCCGGCGCAACCCCTGGCGCGGGACCGCTTGCCCGCCGGAAGGCGAACGCCCGGCGGGCCGCGCTCCGCCACCGGCGCCGGAGGCGGGACGCCGCCGAGACCCGAGCCGGCATCGCGGAGCGCCCGAGGTCTGCCGCTCGGCAAAACCCCTCCGCCACCCGCGGCCGCACTCCCGGGACCGCCGCCGCTTCGCACCGCCGAGCTGCCCTTCCGCGAGCACGCGCCCAGCGGGCAGGCGTACGGCGGCTGAGCCGGGGGGCACCGCCCGCTCCCCTCGTTTCCACTCGGGGACCGGACGGGGAAGCGCCCCCGCGGCCGCCCCGCACGCCTCCCCTTTTTTTTGGCCCACACGCGGCCGGGAAGGGCGACGGGGAAGCGGACGGGCGGGGCCCGGGCCGGGACGGCCGCCGGTGAAGGCGGGCGCCTCGCGGCCGACCGTCCCCCCCCCCCGGGGGGGGCGGGGACACTCGCCGAGCGGCGACGCCGCCGCTCGGCACGGGGTCGCCCGCGCCCGCCGGACCTCCGGCGATGGAGGAGCCGGCCGAGCGCTGCGCCCCAACGGGCGGGGACAGCGCTCCGAGTCAGGGGTGGCCGGCGGCCGGCGCCGCCGCGGTGCGGTTCGAGGCGACAAGGCCGTCGAGGCGAGAGGCGCGCGGTCGCGCCTGACGCGGCGCCGCCCGCGAGCCCGCGGCGGCGGCTAAGGAGAAAGAGCGAGAGAGCGCGGCGGGCCCCGGCGGCCGCAACCCCGCAGCTGAGGTAGGTAAGGCAGAGAGCGCGCGCCCTCTGCCGGCGTCGCCCCGCATCGCAGAGGCCAGCGGGGTCGGCCCCCCGCGGCCGATCGCGCGCCGCGGCCTCTCCGCCGAGACCGGGCCGCAGAGAGGGGGGGGCAGGGCGCCCCTTCCCCGGCCCGGCACGGGTGGCCCCCGCGCGCGGGCAAGCGCGGCGGGACGCCGACGACGGCGAGCGCGGCCGGTCGCGACGGACACGCCACCGCAGGGGATCGGCGGGAGTAGCTCCCCACCCCTCGATGGCGCCCCGCGCCGCCACCGCCCGACACCCGCTGCCGCCGCCGCCACCGCCGCCGCCGCCGCGGCGGGGCCGTGCCGGGCCGCCCGAGTCTTTAAACCTCCGCCCGGCTCGGCGGCCCTTTCGGCCCCCAACAGGCGTTTGACGACGCCGAGGGAAACCGGCAGGAGACCGCCGAGGCGCGAAGCGCTAGGTACCTGGCCCTGGGGTGAGGGAAACGACCTGCATGGCCCCGCCGGGGTGCCTCCCCCGCTGCCACCCTCGGGGGAGCGTCCACCGGCGGGGGCGCGCCCGACGTCCGCTGCCATCACCGCGGCAATCCTTCTCGGGGCCCGGGGTTTCCCTCAGTAGCCCGGCGCTGCGCCCGAGAGGACCACCGCGGCTCGGGCCGCCCCGCCGGCGCGGGGAACACGGCCCAGCCACCGAGAAACCTCGCACACCCCCGGCCGAGAGAGGCCACGGCGACGACGGTGCGGACCGTCGCCGCCGCGCCACCCGGCGGCGGCTCGCGCACGTGCGCGCTCCCCCTGGAGGCGCGACCCGGAACTGCCGGAGCCCGGCCCTCGGGAGCTCCTCTGCCGCGCGAGGAGGCCGCTCGGCC
>NW_028276123.1:90000-117500 GCF_052056855.1 Sturnus vulgaris
AACCTCGGCCAAGCGAGCCACGCCCGGGGGGCTCTCGGGGAGGGGGGCCAGGGAAAGCCCGGGCAGGCTCAACACAACCCCGGGCCGGCCCCACAGAAATCCAGCCCCGGCTGCCGGCCACCAGCGTGCACCGGGACCGACAGCCGAAGAAATGCCGCACCCGGCGAGCGGGCGGGGCCCCGGCTTAAGGCCGGGCAGAAAAGGGGCGAGGCGCCGCCGCCTCGCCCGCCACCATCCCCGGGGGAGCGAGCGGGCGCCCGGCTCCCCGTTGTCACGAAACCGGCAGCAGCCGGGCCGGAGCGGGACACACTCGCGGCTTTCTCGCCCTCTCTCTGGGCCTTTTTCTCGCTTCTCCCCCGCCTGGAACAACGCAGCCTCGCCTGGGCCGGGGGAGCGCGGTGGCTCTCGGATCGCATCGCTCTCTCTGGGGGCTTTCTCGCTTCTCCCCCGGACTGAACACGCAGCCTCGGCCTGGGCCGGGGAGCGGCTCTCGGATCGCATCGGTCTCTCTGGGGGCTTTCTCGCTTCTCCCCCGACTGAGCACGCAGCCTCGCCTGGGCCGGGGAGCGGCTCTCGGATCGCATCGGTCTCTCTCTCTGGGCTAACCTGTCCCAGTCGAACTGGGTAAGACGGGAAGCCGGACGAAGCCACGCGACTCGCCCCGACATCGGCGGTGTTCTTCTGGCCCTGGCGACCGCACGCGCGTCCGCCCTTCTCCGCCACGGACACAGGCACGGCAACAGCCTGTGGGGATACGGCCCGTCACCTCGTTCCCATAATACGGACAGATGGGCCCGAAGCGGCGGAGGCCGGAAAGAGAACCGATGTACGTGACCGAGGGGGCGCAGTGGCGCACGCCGCCTTCTACGATGACATAGCCGGAGGCAGCGAGAAACAGCGACCCCTTGGAGTACTTCCAGGCCGGCGGCGGACAACAGGTCTACCAGCCATGAAACGGGCAACAGGTCTACCGACGGCTTGCTGCGGACAACAGGTCTACCCAGCCATGAAACGGGCAACAGGTCTACCAAGCTGCGGACACCAGGTCTACCCAGGGCATGCTGCGGACACCAGGTCTACCCACGGCTTGCTGCGGACAACAGGTCTACCCAGCTGCGGACACCAGGTCTACCCAGGGCATGAAACGGGCAACAGGTCTACCAAGCTGCGGACACCAGGTCTACCCAGGGCATGCCGCGGACACCAGGTCTACCCAGCCATGAAACGGGCAACAGGTCTACTCACGGCTTGCTGCGGACACCAGGTCTACCCAGCCATGAAACGGGCAACAGGTCTACCAAGCTGCGGACACCAGGTCTACCCAGCCATGAAACGGGCAACAGGTCTACCAACTCAATGCTGCGGACAACAGGTCTACCCAGCCATGAAACGGGCAACAGGTCTACCAAGCTGCGGACACCAGGTCTACCCAGGGCATGCTGCGGACACCAGGTCTACCAACTCAATGCTGCGGACAACAGGTCTACCCAGGCATGAATCGGGCAACAGGTCTACCAAGCTGCGGACACCAGGTCTACCCACGGCTTGCTGCGGACACCAGGTCTACCCAGCCATGAAACGGGCAACAGGTCTACCAAGCTGCGGACACCAGGTCTACCCAGGGCATGCTGCGGACACCAGGTCTACCCAGCCATGAAACGGGCAACAGGTCTACTCACGGCTTGCTGCGGACACCAGGTCTACCCAGCCATGAAACGGGCAACAGGTCTACCAAGCTGCGGACAACAGGTCTACCCAGCCATGAAACGGGCAACAGGTCTACCAACTCAATGCTGCGGACACCAGGTCAACCCAGGCATGAAACGGGCAACAGGTCTACCAAGCTGCGGACACCAGGTCTACCCAGCCATGAAACGGGCAACAGGTCTACCAACTCAATGCTGCGGACAACAGGTCTACCCAGACATGAATCGGGCAACAGGTCTACCAAGCTGCGGACACCACTTCTACCCAGGGCATGCTGCGGACACCAGGTCTACCCACGGCTTGCTGCGGACACCAGGTCTACCCAGCCATGAAACGGGCAACAGGTCTACCAAGCTGCGGACACCAGGTCTACCCAGGGCATGCTGCGGACACCAGGTCTACCCACTCAATGCTGCGGACAACAGGTCTACCCAGGGCATGAATCGGGCAACAGGTCTACCAAGCTGCGGACACCAGGTCTACCCAGGGCATGCCGCGGACACCAGGTCTACCCAGCCATGAAACGGGCAACAGGTCTACTCACGGCTTGCTGCGGACACCAGGTCTACCCAGCCATGAAACGGGCAACAGGTCTACCAAGCTGCGGACACCAGGTCTACCCAGCCATGAAACGGGCAACAGGTCTACCAACTCAATGCTGCGGACAACAGGTCTACCCAGCCATGAAACGGGCAACAGGTCTACCAAGCTGCGGACACCAGGTCTACCCAGGGCATGCTGCGGACACCAGGTCTACCAACTCAATGCTGCGGACAACAGGTCTACCCAGGCATGAATCGGGCAACAGGTCTACCAAGCTGCGGACACCAGGTCTACCCACGGCTTGCTGCGGACACCAGGTCTACCCAGCCATGAAACGGGCAACAGGTCTACCAAGCTGCGGACACCAGGTCTACCCAGGGCATGCTGCGGACACCAGGTCTACCCAGCCAAGAAACGGGCAACAGGTCTACTCACGGCTTGCTGCGGACAACAGGTCTACCCAGCCATGAAACGGGCAACAGGTCTACCAAGCTGCGGACACCAGGTCTACCCAGGGCATGCTGCGGACACCAGGTCTACCCAGCCATGAAACGGGCAACAGGTCTACTCACGGCTTGCTGCGGACACCAGGTCTACCCAGCCATGAAACGGGCAACAGGTCTACCAAGCTGCGGACAACAGGTCTACCCAGCCATGAAACGGGCAACAGGTCTACCAACTCAATGCTGCGGACAACAGGTCTACCCAGCCATGAAACGGGCAACAGGTCTACCAAGCTGCGGACACCAGGTCTACCCAGGGCATGCTGCGGACACCAGGTCTACCCACTCAATGCTGCGGACAACAGGTCTACCCAGGCATGAATCGGGCAACAGGTCTACCAAGCTGCGGACACCAGGTCTACCCACGGCTTGCTGCGGACACCAGGTCTACCCAGCCATGAAACGGGCAACAGGTCTACCAAGCTGCGGACACCAGGTCTACCCAGGGCATGCTGCGGACACCAGGTCTACCCAGCCATGAAACGGGCAACAGGTCTACTCACGGCTTGCTGCGGACACCAGGTCTACCCAGCCATGAAACGGGCAACAGGTCTACCAAGCTGCGGACACCAGGTCTACCCAGGGCATGCTGCGGACACCAGGTCTACCCAGCCATGAAACGGGCAACAGGTCTACTCACGGCTTGCTGCGGACAACAGGTCTACCCAGCCATGAAACGGGCAACAGGTCTACCAAGCTGCGGACACCAGGTCTACCCAGCCATGAAACGGGCAACAGGTCTACCAAGCTGCGGACACCAGGTCTACCCAGGGCATGCTGCGGACACCAGGTCTACCCAGCCATGAAACGGGCAACAGGTCTACTCACGGCTTGCTGCGGACAACAGGTCTACCCAGCCATGAAACGGGCAACAGGTCTACCAAGCTGCGGACACCAGGTCTACCCAGGGCATGCTGCGGACACCAGGTCTACCCAGCCATGAAACGGGCAACAGGTCTACTCACGGCTTGCTGCGGACACCAGGTCTACCCAGCCATGAAACGGGCAACAGGTCTACCAAGCTGCGGACAACAGGTCTACCCAGCCATGAAACGGGCAACAGGTCTACCAACTCAATGCTGCGGACAACAGGTCTACCCAGCCATGAAACGGGCAACAGGTCTACCAAGCTGCGGACACCAGGTCTACCCAGGGCATGCTGCGGACACCAGGTCTACCCACTCAATGCTGCGGACAACAGGTCTACCCAGGCATGAATCGGGCAACAGGTCTACCAAGCTCCGGACACCAGGTCTACCCACGGCTTGCTGCGGACACCAGGTCTACCCAGCCATGAAACGGGCAACAGGTCTACCAAGCTGCGGACACCAGGTCTACCCAGGGCATGCTGCGGACACCAGGTCTACCCAGCCATGAAACGGGCAACAGGTCTACTCACGGCTTGCTGCGGACACCAGGTCTACCCAGGCATGAAACGGGCAACAGGTCTACCAAGCTGCGGACACCAGGTCTACCCAGGGCATGCTGCGGACACCAGGTCTACCCAGCCATGAAACGGGCAACAGGTCTACCAAGCTGCGGACACCAGGTCTACCCAGCCATGAAACGGGCAACAGGTCTACCAAGCTGCGGACACCAGGTCTACCCAGGGCATGCTGCGGACACCAGGTCTACCCACGGCTTGCTGCGGACACCAGGTCTACCCAGCCATGAAACGGGCAACAGGTCTACCAAGCTGCGGACACCAGGTCTACCCAGGGCATGCTGCGGACACCAGGTCTACCCACTCAATGCTGCGGACAACAGGTCTACCCAGGGCATGAATCGGGCAACAGGTCTACCAAGCTGCGGACACCAGGTCTACCCAGGGCATGCCGCGGACACCAGGTCTACCCAGCCATGAAACGGGCAACAGGTCTACTCACGGCTTGCTGCGGACACCAGGTCTACCCAGCCATGAAACGGGCAACAGGTCTACCAAGCTGCGGACACCAGGTCTACCCAGCCATGAAACGGGCAACAGGTCTACCAACTCAATGCTGCGGACAACAGGTCTACCCAGCCATGAAACGGGCAACAGGTCTACCAAGCTGCGGACACCAGGTCTACCCAGGGCATGCTGCGGACACCAGGTCTACCAACTCAATGCTGCGGACAACAGGTCTACCCAGGCATGAATCGGGCAACAGGTCTACCAAGCTGCGGACACCAGGTCTACCCACGGCTTGCTGCGGACACCAGGTCTACCCAGCCATGAAACGGGCAACAGGTCTACCAAGCTGCGGACACCAGGTCTACCCAGGGCATGCTGCGGACACCAGGTCTACCCAGCCATGAAACGGGCAACAGGTCTACTCACGGCTTGCTGCGGACAACAGGTCTACCCAGCCATGAAACGGGCAACAGGTCTACCAAGCTGCGGACACCAGGTCTACCCAGGGCATGCTGCGGACACCAGGTCTACCCAGCCATGAAACGGGCAACAGGTCTACTCACGGCTTGCTGCGGACACCAGGTCTACCCAGCCATGAAACGGGCAACAGGTCTACCAAGCTGCGGACAACAGGTCTACCCAGCCATGAAACGGGCAACAGGTCTACCAACTCAATGCTGCGGACAACAGGTCTACCCAGCCATGAAACGGGCAACAGGTCTACCAAGCTGCGGACACCAGGTCTACCCAGGGCATGCTGCGGACACCAGGTCTACCCACTCAATGCTGCGGACAACAGGTCTACCCAGGCATGAATCGGGCAACAGGTCTACCAAGCTCCGGACACCAGGTCTACCCACGGCTTGCTGCGGACACCAGGTCTACCCAGCCATGAAACGGGCAACAGGTCTACCAAGCTGCGGACACCAGGTCTACCCAGGGCATGCTGCGGACACCAGGTCTACCCAGCCATGAAACGGGCAACAGGTCTACTCACGGCTTGCTGCGGACAACAGGTCTACACAGCCATGAAACGGGCAACAGGTCTACCAAGCTGCGGACACCAGGTCTACCCAGGGCATGCTGCGGACACCAGGTCTACCCAGCCATGAAACGGGCAACAGGTCTACTCACGGCTTGCTGCGGACACCAGGTCTACCCAGCCATGAAACGGGCAACAGGTCTACCAAGCTGCGGACAACAGGTCTACCCAGCCATGAAACGGGCAACAGGTCTATCAACTCAATGCTGCGGACAACAGGTCTACCCAGCCATGAAACGGGCAACAGGTCTACCAAGCTGCGGACACCAGGTCTACCCAGGGCATGCTGCGGACACCAGGTCTACCCACTCAATGCTGCGGACAACAGGTCTACCCAGGCATGAATCGGGCAACAGGTCTACCAAGCTGCGGACACCAGGTCTACCCACTCAATGCTGCGGACACCAGGTCTACCCAGCCATGAAACGGGCAACAGGTCTACCCACTCAATGCTGCGGACAACAGGTCTACCCAGCCATGAAACGGGCAACAGGTCTACCAAGCTGCGGACACCAGGTCTACCCAGGGCATGCTGCGGACACCAGGTCTACCCAGCCATGAAACGGGCAACAGGTCTACTCACGGCTTGCTGCGGACAACAGGTCTACCCTGCCATGAAACGGGCAACAGGTCTACCAAGCTGCGGACACCAGGTCTACCCAGCCATGAAACGGGCAACAGGTCTACCAAGCTGCGGACACCAGGTCTACCCAGGGCATGCTGCGGACACCAGGTCTACCAACTCAATGCTGCGGACAACAGGTCTACCCAGCCATGAAACGGGCAACAGGTCTACCAAGCTGCGGACACCAGGTCTACCCAGGGCATGCTGCGGACACCAGGTCTACCCAGCCATGAAACGGGCAACAGGTCTACTCACGGCTTGCTGCGGACAACAGGTCTACCCAGCCATGAAACGGGCAACAGGTCTACCAAGCTGCGGACAACAGGTCTACCCAGCCATGAAACGGGCAACAGGTCTACCAACTCAATGCTGCGGACAACAGGTCTACCCAGCCATGAAACGGGCAACAGGTCTACCAAGCTGCGGACACCAGGTCTACCCAGGGCATGCTGCGGACACCAGGTCTACCCACTCAATGCTGCGGACAACAGGTCTACCCAGGCATGAATCGGGCAACAGGTCTACCAAGCTCCGGACACCAGGTCTACCCACGGCTTGCTGCGGACACCAGGTCTACCCAGCCATGAAACGGGCAACAGGTCTACCCACGGCTTGCTGCGGACACCAGGTCTACCCAGCCATGAAACGGGCAACAGGTCTACCAAGCTGCGGACACCAGGTCTACCCAGGGCATGCTGCGGACACCAGGTCTACCCAGCCATGAAACGGGCAACAGGTCTACTCACGGCTTGCTGCGGACAACAGGTCTACCCAGCCATGAAACGGGCAACAGGTCTACCAAGCTGCGGACAACAGGTCTACCCAGCCATGAAACGGGCAACAGGTCTACCAAGCTGCGGACACCAGGTCTACCCAGGGCATGCTGCGGACACCAGGTCTACCAACTCAATGCTGCGGACAACAGGTCTACCCAGGCATGAATCGGGCAACAGGTCTACCAAGCTGCGGACACCAGGTCTACCCAGGGCATGCTGCGGACACCAGGTCTACCCAGCCATGAAACGGGCAACAGGTCTACTCACGGCTTGCTGCGGATAACAGGTCTACCCAGGCATGAAACGGGCAACAGGTCTACCAAGCTGCGGACACCAGGTCTACCCACGGCTTGCTGCGGACACCAGGTCTACCCAGCCATGAAACGGGCAACAGGTCTACCAAGCTGCGGACACCAGGTCTACCCAGGGCATGCTGCGGACACCAGGTCTACCCAGCCATGAAACGGGCAACAGGTCTACTCACGGCTTGCTGCCGACACCAGGTCTACCCAGCCATGAAACGGGCAACAGGTCTACCAAGCTGCGGACACCAGGTCTACCCAGCCATGAAACGGGCAACAGGTCTACCAACTCAATGCTGCGGACACCAGGTCTACCCAGCCATGAAACGGGCAACAGGCCTACCAAGCTGCGGACACCAGGTCTACCCAGGGCATGCTGCGGACACTAGGTCTACCCACTCAATGCTGCGGACAACAGGTCTACCCAGGCATGAATCGGGCAACAGGTCTACCAAGCTGCGGACACCAGGTCTACCCACGGCTTGCTGCGGACACCAGGTCTACCCAGCCATGAAACGGGCAACAGGTCTACTCACGGCTTGCTGCGGACAACAGGTCTACCCAGCCATGAAACGGGCAACAGGTCTACCAAGCTGCGGACACCAGGTCTACCCAGGGCATGCTGCGGACACCAGGTCTACCCAGCCATGAAACGGGCAACAGGTCTACTCACGGCTTGCTGCGGACACCAGGTCTACCCAGCCATGAAACGGGCAACAGGTCTACCAAGCTGCGGACACCAGGTCTACCCAGCCATGAAACGGGCAACAGGTCTACCAACTCAATGCTGCGGACAACCGGTCTACCCAGCCATGAAACGGGCAACAGGTCTACCAAGCTGCGGACACCAGGTCTACCCAGGGCATGCTGCGGACACCAGGTCTACCCACTCAATGCTGCGGACAACAGGTCTACCCAGGCATGAATCGGGCAACAGGTCTACCAAGCTCCGGACACCAGGTCTACCCACGGCTTGCTGCGGACACCAGGTCTACCCAGCCATGAAACGGGCAACAGGTCTACCCAGGGCTTGCTGCGGACACCAGGTCTACCCAGCCATGAAACGGGCAACAGGTCTACCAAGCTGCGGACACCAGGTCTACCCAGGGCATGCTGCGGACACCAGGTCTACCCAGCCATGAAACGGGCAACAGGTCTACTCACGGCTTGCTGCGGACAACAGGTCTACCCAGCCATGAAACGGGCAACAGGTCTACCAAGCTGCGGACAACAGTTCTACCCAGCCATGAAACGGGCAACAGGTCTACCAAGCTGCGGACACCAGGTCTACCCAGGGCATGCTGCGGACACCAGGTCTACCCACGGCTTGCTGCGGACAACAGGTCTACCCAGGCATGAATCGGGCAACAGGTCTACCAAGCTGCGGACACCAGGTCTACCCAGGGCATGCTGCGGACACCAGGTCTACCCAGCCATGAAACGGGCAACAGGTCTACTCACGGCTTGCTGCGGATAACAGGTCTACCCAGGCATGAAACGGGCAACAGGTCTACCAAGCTGCGGACACCAGGTCTACCCACGGCTTGCTGCGGACACCAGGTCTACCCAGCCATGAAACGGGCAACAGGTCTACCAAGCTGCGGACACCAGGTCTACCCAGGGCATGCTGCGGACACCAGGTCTACCCAGCCATGAAACGGGCAACAGGTCTACCAAGCTGCGGACACCAGGTCTACCCAGCCATGAAACGGGCAACAGGTCTACCAACCTGCGGACACCAGGTCTACCCAGGGCATGCTGCGGACACCAGGTCTACCAACTCAATGCTGCGGACAACAGGTCTACCCAGCCATGAAACGGGCAACAGGTCTACCAAGCTGCGGACACCAGGTCTACCCAGGGCATGCTGCGGACACCAGGTCTACCAACTCAATGCTGCGGACAACAGGTCTACCCAGGCATGAATCGGGCAACAGGTCTACCAAGCGGCGGACACCAGGTCTACCCACGGCTTGCTGCGGACACCAGGTCTACCCAGGCATGAAACGGGCAACAGGTCTACCAAGCTGCGGACACCAGGTCTACCCAGGGCATGCTGCGGACACCAGGTCTACCCAGCCATGAAACGGGCAACAGGTCTACTCACGGCTTGCTGCGGACAACAGGTCTACCCAGCCATGAAACGGGCAACAGGTCTACCAAGCTGCGGACACCAGGTCTACCCAGGGCATGCTGCGGACACCAGGTCTACCCAGCCATGAAACGGGCAACAGGTCTACTCACGGCTTGCTGCGGACAACAGGTCTACCCAGCCATGAAACGGGCAACAGGTCTACCAACTCAATGCTGCGGACAACAGGTCTACCCAGCCATGAATCGGGCAACAGGTCTACCAAGCTCCGGACACCAGGTCTACCCACGGCTTGCTGCGGACACCAGGTCTACCCAGCCATGAAACGGGCAACAGGTCTACCAAGCTGCGGACACCAGGTCTACCCAGGGCATGCTGCGGACACCAGGTCTACCCAGCCATGAAACGGGCAACAGGTCTACTCACGGCTTGCTGCGGACAACAGGTCTACCCAGCCATGAAACGGGCAACAGGTCTACCAAGCTGCGGACACCAGGTCTACCCTGCCATGAAACGGGCAACAGGTCTACCAACTCAATGCTGCGGACAACAGGTCTACCCAGCCATGAATCGGGCAACAGGTCTACCAAGCTGCGGACACCAGGTCTACCCAGGGCATGCTGCGGACACCAGGTCTACCCACGGCTTGCTGCGGACACCAGGTCTACCCAGCCATGAAACGGGCAACAGGTCTACCAAGCTGCGGACACCAGGTCTACCCAGGGCATGCTGCGGACACCAGGTCTACCCACTCAATGCTGCGGACAACAGGTCTACCCAGGGCATGAATCGGGCAACAGGTCTACCAAGCTGCGGACACCAGGTCTACCCAGGGCATGCCGCGGACACCAGGTCTACCCAGCCATGAAACGGGCAACAGGTCTACTCACGGCTTGCTGCGGACACCAGGTCTACCCAGCCATGAAACGGGCAACAGGTCTACCAAGCTGCGGACACCAGGTCTACCCAGCCATGAAACGGGCAACAGGTCTACCAACTCAATGCTGCGGACAACAGGTCTACCCAGCCATGAAACGGGCAACAGGTCTACCAAGCTGCGGACACCAGGTCTACCCAGGGCATGCTGCGGACACAAGGTCTACCAACTCAATGCTGCGGACAACAGGTCTACCCAGGCATGAATCGGGCAACAGGTCTACCAAGCTGCGGACACCAGGTCTACCCACGGCTTGCTGCGGACACCAGGTCTACCCAGCCATGAAACGGGCAACAGGTCTACCAAGCTGCGGACACCAGGTCTACCCAGGGCATGCTGCGGACACCAGGTCTACCCAGCCATGAAACGGGCAACAGGTCTACTCACGGCTTGCTGCGGACAACAGGTCTACACAGCCATGAAACGGGCAACAGGTCTACCAAGCTGCGGACACCAGGTCTACCCAGGGCATGCTGCGGACACCAGGTCTACCCAGCCATGAAACGGGCAACAGGTCTACTCACGGCTTGCTGCGGACACCAGGTCTACCCAGCCATGAAACGGGCAACAGGTCTACCAAGCTGCGGACACCAGGTCTACCCAGCCATGAAACGGGCAACAGGTCTACCAACTCAATGCTGCGGACAACAGGTCTACCCAGCCATGAAACGGGCAACAGGTCTACCAAGCTGCGGACACCAGGTCTACCCAGGGCATGCTGCGGACACCAGGTCTACCCACTCAATGCTGCGGACAACAGGTCTACCCAGGCATGAATCGGGCAACAGGTCTACCAAGCTCCGGACACCAGGTCTACCCACGGCTTGCTGCGGACACCAGGTCTACCCAGCCATGAAACGGGCAACAGGTCTACCCACTCAATGCTGCGGACAACAGGTCTACCCAGGCATGAATCGGGCAACAGGTCTACCAAGCTGCGGACACCAGGTCTACCCACGGCTTGCTGCGGACACCAGGTCTACCCAGCCATGAAACGGGCAACAGGTCTACTCACGGCTTGCTGCGGACAACAGGTCTACCCAGCCATGAAACGGGCAACAGGTCTACCAAGCTGCGGACACCAGGTCTACCCAGGGCATGCTGCGGACAACAGGTCTACCCAGCCATGAAACGGGCAACAGGTCTACCCACGGCTTGCTGCGGACAACAGGTCTACCCAGGCATGAAACGGGCAACAGGTCTACCAAGCTGCGGACACCAGGTCTACCCAGGGCATGCTGCGGACACCAGGTCTACCCAGCCATGAAACGGGCAACAGGTCTACTCACGGCTTGCTGCGGACACCAGGTCTACCCAGCCATGAAACGGGCAACAGGTCTACCAAGCTGCGGACACCAGGTCTACCCAGCCTTGAAACGGGCAACAGGTCTACCAAGCTGCGGACACCAGGTCTACCCAGGGCATGCTGCGGACACCAGGTCTACCCAGCCATGAAACGGGCAACAGGTCTACTCACGGCTTGCTGCGGACACCAGGTCTACCAAGGGCATGCTGCGGACACCAGGTCTACCCAGCCATGAATCGGGCAACAGGTCTACCAAGCTGCGGACACCAGGTCTACCCAGGGCATGCTGCGGACACCAGGTCTACCCAGCCATGAAACGGGCAACAGGTCTACCAAGCTGCGGACACCAGGTCTACCCAGGGCATGCTGCGGACACCAGGTCTACCCACGGCTTGCTGCGGACAACAGGTCTACCCAGGCATGAATCGGGCAACAGGTCTACCAAGCTGCGGACACCAGGTCTACCCAGGGCATGCTGCGGACACCAGGTCTACCCACGGCTTGCTGCGGACAACAGGTCTACCAACTCAATGCTGCGGACAACAGGTCTACCCAGCCATGAAACGGGCAACAGGTCTACCAAGCTGCGGACACCAGGTCTACCCACGGCTTGCTGCGGACACCAGGTCTACCCAGCCATGAAACGGGCAACAGGTCTACCAAGCTGCGGACACCAGGTCTACCCAGGGCATGCTGCGGACACCAGGTCTACCCAGCCATGAAACGGGCAACAGGTCTACTCACGGCTTGCTGCGGACACCAGGTCTACCCAGCCATGAAACGGGCAACAGGTCTACTCACTCAATGCTGCGGACACCAGGTCTACCCAGCCATGAAACGGGCAACAGGTCTACCAACTCAATGCTGCGGACAACAGGTCTACCCAGCCATGAAACGGGCAACAGGTCTACCAAGCTGCGGACACCAGGTCTACCCACGGCTTGCTGCGGACAACAGGTCTACCCAGGCATGAATCGGGCAACAGGTCTACCAAGCTGCGGACACCAGGTCTACCCACGGCTTGCTGCGGACAACAGGTCTACCCAGCCATGAAACGGGCAACAGGTCTACCAAGCTGCGGACACCAGGTCTACCCACGGCTTGCTGCGGACAACAGGTCTACCCAGCCATGAAACGGGCAACAGGTCTACCCACTCAATGCTGCGGACAACAGGTCTACCCAGCCATGAAACGGGCAACAGGTCTACCAAGCTGCGGACACCAGGTCTACCCAGGGCATGCTGCGGACAACAGGTCTACCCAGCCATGAAACGGGCAACCGGTCTACTCACGGCTTGCTGCGGACAACAGGTCTACCCAGCCATGAAACGGGCAACAGGTCTACCAAGCTGCGGACACCAGGTCTACCCAGGGCATGCTGCGGACACCAGGTCTACCCAGCCATGAAACGGGCAACAGGTCTACCAAGCTGCGGACAACAGGTCTACCCAGCCATGAAACGGGCAACAGGTCTACCAAGCTGCGGACACCAGGTCTACCCAGCCTTGAAACGGGCAACAGGTCTACCAAGCTGCGGACACCAGGTCTACCCAGGGCATGCTGCGGACACCAGGTCTACCCAGCCATGAAACGGGCAACAGGTCTACTCACGGCTTGCTGCGGACAACAGGTCTACCCAGCCATGAAACGGGCAACAGGTCTACCAACTCAATGCTGCGGACAACAGGTCTACCCAGCCATGAATCGGGCAACAGGTCTACCAAGCTCCGGACACCAGGTCTACCCACGGCTTGCTGCGGACACCAGGTCTACCCAGCCATGAAACGGGCAACAGGTCTACCAAGCTGCGGACACCAGGTCTACCCAGGGCATGCTGCGGACACCAGGTCTACCCAGCCATGAAACGGGCAACAGGTCTACTCACGGCTTGCTGCGGACAACAGGTCTACCCAGCCATGAAACGGGCAACAGGTCTACCAAGCTGCGGACACCAGGTCTACCCTGCCATGAAACGGGCAACAGGTCTACCAACTCAATGCTGCGGACAACAGGTCTACCCAGGCATGAATCGGGCAACAGGTCTACCAAGCTGCGGACACCAGGTCTACCCAGGGCATGCTGCGGACACCAGGTCTACCCACGGCTTGCTGCGGACACCAGGTCTACCCAGCCATGAAACGGGCAACAGGTCTACCAAGCTGCGGACACCAGGTCTACCCAGGGCATGCTGCGGACACCAGGTCTACCCACTCAATGCTGCGGACAACAGGTCTACCCAGGGCATGAATCGGGCAACAGGTCTACCAAGCTGCGGACACCAGGTCTACCCAGGGCATGCCGCGGACACCAGGTCTACCCAGCCATGAAACGGGCAACAGGTCTACTCACGGCTTGCTGCGGACACCAGGTCTACCCAGCCATGAAACGGGCAACAGGTCTACCAAGCTGCGGACACCAGGTCTACCCAGCCATGAAACGGGCAACAGGTCTACCAACTCAATGCTGCGGACAACAGGTCTACCCAGCCATGAAACGGGCAACAGGTCTACCAAGCTGCGGACACCAGGTCTACCCAGGGCATGCTGCGGACACAAGGTCTACCAACTCAATGCTGCGGACAACAGGTCTACCCAGGCATGAATCGGGCAACAGGTCTACCAAGCTGCGGACACCAGGTCTACCCACGGCTTGCTGCGGACACCAGGTCTACCCAGCCATGAAACGGGCAACAGGTCTACCAAGCTGCGGACACCAGGTCTACCCAGGGCATGCTGCGGACACCAGGTCTACCCAGCCATGAAACGGGCAACAGGTCTACTCACGGCTTGCTGCGGACAACAGGTCTACACAGCCATGAAACGGGCAACAGGTCTACCAAGCTGCGGACACCAGGTCTACCCAGGGCATGCTGCGGACACCAGGTCTACCCAGCCATGAAACGGGCAACAGGTCTACTCACGGCTTGCTGCGGACACCAGGTCTACCCAGCCATGAAACGGGCAACAGGTCTACCAAGCTGCGGACACCAGGTCTACCCAGCCATGAAACGGGCAACAGGTCTACCAACTCAATGCTGCGGACAACAGGTCTACCCAGCCATGAAACGGGCAACAGGTCTACCAAGCTGCGGACACCAGGTCTACCCAGGGCATGCTGCGGACACCAGGTCTACCCACTCAATGCTGCGGACAACAGGTCTACCCAGGCATGAATCGGGCAACAGGTCTACCAAGCTCCGGACACCAGGTCTACCCACGGCTTGCTGCGGACACCAGGTCTACCCAGCCATGAAACGGGCAACAGGTCTACCCACTCAATGCTGCGGACAACAGGTCTACCCAGGCATGAATCGGGCAACAGGTCTACCAAGCTGCGGACACCAGGTCTACCCACGGCTTGCTGCGGACACCAGGTCTACCCAGCCATGAAACGGGCAACAGGTCTACTCACGGCTTGCTGCGGACAACAGGTCTACCCAGCCATGAAACGGGCAACAGGTCTACCAAGCTGCGGACACCAGGTCTACCCAGGGCATGCTGCGGACAACAGGTCTACCCAGCCATGAAACGGGCAACAGGTCTACCCACGGCTTGCTGCGGACAACAGGTCTACCCAGGCATGAAACGGGCAACAGGTCTACCAAGCTGCGGACACCAGGTCTACCCAGGGCATGCTGCGGACACCAGGTCTACCCAGCCATGAAACGGGCAACAGGTCTACTCACGGCTTGCTGCGGACACCAGGTCTACCCAGCCATGAAACGGGCAACAGGTCTACCAAGCTGCGGACACCAGGTCTACCCAGCCTTGAAACGGGCAACAGGTCTACCAAGCTGCGGACACCAGGTCTACCCAGGGCATGCTGCGGACACCAGGTCTACCCAGCCATGAAACGGGCAACAGGTCTACTCACGGCTTGCTGCGGACACCAGGTCTACCAAGGGCATGCTGCGGACACCAGGTCTACCCAGCCATGAATCGGGCAACAGGTCTACCAAGCTGCGGACACCAGGTCTACCCAGGGCATGCTGCGGACACCAGGTCTACCCAGCCATGAAACGGGCAACAGGTCTACCAAGCTGCGGACACCAGGTCTACCCAGGGCATGCTGCGGACACCAGGTCTACCCACGGCTTGCTGCGGACAACAGGTCTACCCAGGCATGAATCGGGCAACAGGTCTACCAAGCTGCGGACACCAGGTCTACCCAGGGCATGCTGCGGACACCAGGTCTACCCACGGCTTGCTGCGGACAACAGGTCTACCAACTCAATGCTGCGGACAACAGGTCTACCCAGCCATGAAACGGGCAACAGGTCTACCAAGCTGCGGACACCAGGTCTACCCACGGCTTGCTGCGGACACCAGGTCTACCCAGCCATGAAACGGGCAACAGGTCTACCAAGCTGCGGACACCAGGTCTACCCAGGGCATGCTGCGGACACCAGGTCTACCCAGCCATGAAACGGGCAACAGGTCTACTCACGGCTTGCTGCGGACACCAGGTCTACCCAGCCATGAAACGGGCAACAGGTCTACTCACTCAATGCTGCGGACACCAGGTCTACCCAGCCATGAAACGGGCAACAGGTCTACCAACTCAATGCTGCGGACAACAGGTCTACCCAGCCATGAAACGGGCAACAGGTCTACCAAGCTGCGGACACCAGGTCTACCCACGGCTTGCTGCGGACAACAGGTCTACCCAGGCATGAATCGGGCAACAGGTCTACCAAGCTGCGGACACCAGGTCTACCCACGGCTTGCTGCGGACAACAGGTCTACCCAGCCATGAAACGGGCAACAGGTCTACCAAGCTGCGGACACCAGGTCTACCCACGGCTTGCTGCGGACAACAGGTCTACCCAGCCATGAAACGGGCAACAGGTCTACCCACTCAATGCTGCGGACAACAGGTCTACCCAGCCATGAAACGGGCAACAGGTCTACCAAGCTGCGGACACCAGGTCTACCCAGGGCATGCTGCGGACAACAGGTCTACCCAGCCATGAAACGGGCAACCGGTCTACTCACGGCTTGCTGCGGACAACAGGTCTACCCAGCCATGAAACGGGCAACAGGTCTACCAAGCTGCGGACACCAGGTCTACCCAGGGCATGCTGCGGACACCAGGTCTACCCAGCCATGAAACGGGCAACAGGTCTACCAAGCTGCGGACAACAGGTCTACCCAGCCATGAAACGGGCAACAGGTCTACCAAGCTGCGGACACCAGGTCTACCCAGCCTTGAAACGGGCAACAGGTCTACCAAGCTGCGGACACCAGGTCTACCCAGGGCATGCTGCGGACACCAGGTCTACCCAGCCATGAAACGGGCAACAGGTCTACTCACGGCTTGCTGCGGACACCAGGTCTACCCAGCCATGAAACGGGCAATAGGTCTACCAAGCTGCGGACACCAGGTCTACCCAGGGCATGCTGCGGACAACAGGTCTACCCAGCCATGAATCGGGCAACAGGTCTACTCACGGCTTGCTGCGGACACCAGGTCTACCCAGCCATGAAACGGGCAACAGGTCTACCAAGCTGCGGACACCAGGTCTACCCAGGGCATGCTGCGGACACCAGGTCTACCCACGGCTTGCTGCGGACACCAGGTCTACCCAGGCATGAATCGGGCAACAGGTCTACCAAGCTGCGGACACCAGGTCTACCCAGGGCATGCTGCGGACACCAGGTCTACCCACGGCTTGCTGCGGACAACAGGTCTACCAACTCAATGCTGCGGACAACAGGTCTACCCAGCCATGAAACGGGCAACAGGTCTACCAAGCTGCGGACACCAGGTCTACCCACGGCTTGCTGCGGACAACAGGTCTACCCAGCCATGAAACGGGCAACAGGTCTACCAAGCTGCGGACACCAGGTCTACCCAGGGCATGCTGCGGACACCAGGTCTACCCAGCCATGAAACGGGCAACAGGTCTACTCACGGCTTGCTGCGGACACCAGGTCTACCCAGCCATGAAACGGGCAACAGGTCTACTCACTCAATGCTGCGGACACCAGGTCTACCCACGGCTTGCTGCGGACAACAGGTCTACCCAGCCATGAAACGGGCAACAGGTCTACCAAGCTGCGGACACCAGGTCTACCCAGGGCATGCTGCGGACACCAGGTCTACCCACGGCTTGCTGCGGACAACAGGTCTACCAACTCAATGCTGCGGACAACAGGTCTACCCAGCCATGAAACGGGCAACAGGTCTACCAAGCTGCGGACACCAGGTCTACCCAGGGCATGCTGCGGACACCAGGTCTACCCAGCCATGAAACGGGCAACAGGTCTACTCACGGCTTGCTGCGGACACCAGGTCTACCCAGCCATGAAACGGGCAACAGGTCTACTCACTCAATGCTGCGGACACCAGGTCTACCCAGCCATGAAACGGGCAACAGGTCTACCAACTCAATGCTGCGGACAACAGGTCTACCCAGCCATGAAACGGGCAACAGGTCTACCAAGCTGCGGACACCAGGTCTACCCACGGCTTGCTGCGGACAACAGGTCTACCCAGGCATGAATCGGGCAACAGGTCTACCAAGCTGCGGACACCAGGTCTACCCACGGCTTGCTGCGGACAACAGGTCTACCCAGCCATGAAACGGGCAACAGGTCTACCAAGCTGCGGACACCAGGTCTACCCAGGGCATGCTGCGGACACCAGGTCTACCCAGCCATGAAACGGGCAACAGGTCTACCAAGCTGCGGACACCAGGTCTACCCAGGGCATGCTGCGGACACCAGGTCTACCCAGCCATGAAACGGGCAACAGGTCTACCAAGCTGCGGACACCAGGTCTACCCACGGCTTGCAGCGGACAACAGGTCTACCCAGCCATGAAACGGGCAACAGGTCTACTCACGGCTTGCTGCGGACACCAGGTCTACCCAGCCATGAATCGGGCAACAGGTCTACCAAGCTGCGGACAACAGGTCTACCCAGCCATGAAACGGGCAACAGGTCTACCAACTCAATGCTGCGGACAACAGGTCTACCCAGCCATGAAACGGGCAACAGGTCTACCAAGCTGCGGACACCAGGTCTACCCAGGGCATGCTGCGGACACCAGGTCTACGCAGCCATGAAACGGGCAACAGGTCTACCAAGCTGCGGACACCAGGTCTACCCACGGCTTGCTGCGGACAACAGGTCTACCCAGCCATGAAACGGGCAACAGGTCTACTCACGGCTTGCTGCGGACACCAGGTCTACCCAGCCATGAATCGGGCAACAGGTCTACCAAGCTGCGGACAACAGGTCTACCCAGCCATGAAACGGGCAACAGGTCTACCAACTCAATGCTGCGGACAACAGGTCTACCCAGCCATGAAACGGGCAACAGGTCTACCAAGCTGCGGACACCAGGTCTACCCAGGGTATGCAGCGGACACCAGGTCTACCAACTCAATGCTGCGGACACCAGGTCTACCCAGCCATGAAACGGGCAACAGGTCTACCAAGCTGCGGACACCAGGTCTACCCACGGCTTGCTGCGGACAACAGGTCTACCCAGCCATGAAACGGGCAACAGGTCTACTCACGGCTTGCTGCGGACACCAGGTCTACCCAGCCATGAAACGGGCAACAGGTCTACCAAGCTGCGGACACCAGGTCTACCCAGGGCATGCTGCGGACACCAGGTCTACCCAGCCATGAAACGGGCAACAGGTCTACTCACGGCTTGCTGCGGACACCAGGTCTACCCAGCCATGAATCGGGCAACAGGTCTACCAAGCTGCGGACAACAGGTCTACCCAGCCATGAAACGGGCAACAGGTCTACCCACTCAATGCTGCGGACAACAGGTCTACCCAGCCATGAAACGGGCAACAGGTCTACCAAGCTGCGGACACCAGGTCTACCCAGGGTATGCAGCGGACACCAGGTCTACCAACTCAATGCTGCGGACAACAGGTCTACCCAGGCATGAATCGGGCAACAGGTCTACCAAGCTGCGGACACCAGGTCTACCCACGGCTTGCTGCGGACACCAGGTCTACCCAGCCATGAAACGGGCAACAGGTCTACCCACTCAATGCTGCGGACAACAGGTCTACCCAGCCATGAAACGGGCAACAGGTCTACCAAGCTGCGGACACCAGGTCTACCCAGGGCATGCTGCGGACACCAGGTCTACCCAGGCATGAAACGGGCAACAGGTCTACCAAGCTGCGGACACCAGGTCTACCCAGGGCATGCTGCGGACACCAGGTCTACCCAGCCATGAAACGGGCAACAGGTCTACTCACGGCTTGCTGCGGACACCAGGTCTACCCCGCCATGAAACGGGCAACAGGTCTACCAAGCTGCGGACAACAGGTCTACCCAGCCATGAAACGGGCAACAGGTCTACCAAGCTGCGGACACCAGGTCTACCCAGGGCATGCTGCGGACACCAGGTCTACCAACTCAATGCTGCGGACAACAGGTCTACCCAGCCATGAAACGGGCAACAGGTCTACCAAGCTGCGGACACCAGGTCTACCCAGGGCATGCTGCGGACACCAGGTCTACCAACTCAATGCTGCGGACAACAGGTCTACCCAGCCATGAAACGGGCAACAGGTCTACCAAGCTGCGGACACCAGGTCTACCCAGGGCATGCTGCGGACACCAGGTCTACCAACTCAATGCTGCGGACAACAGGTCTACCCAGCCATGAATCGGGCAACAGGTCTACCAAGCTGCGGACACCAGGTCTACCCAGGGCATGCTGCGGACACCAGGTCTACCCAGCCATGAAACGGGCAACAGGTCTACTCACGGCTTGCTGCGGACACCAGGTCTACCCAGCCATGAAACGGGCAACAGGTCTACCAAGCTGCGGACAACAGGTCTACCCAGCCATGAAACGGGCAACAGGTCTACCCACTCAATGCTGCGGACACCAGGTCTACCCAGGGCATGCTGCGGACACCAGGTCTACCAACTCAATGCTGCGGACAACAGGTCTACCCAGGCATGAATCGGGCAACAGGTCTACCAGGCTGCGGACACCAGGTCTACCCACGGCTTGCTGCGGACACCAGGTCTACCCAGCCATGAAACGGGCAACAGGTCTACCAAGCTGCGGACACCAGGTCTACCCAGGGCATGCTGCGGACACCAGGTCTACCCAGCCATGAAACGGGCAACAGGTCTACTCACGGCTTGCTGCGGACACCAGGTCTACCCAGGCATGAATCGGGCAACAGGTCTACCAAGCTGCGGACACCAGGTCTACCCAGGGCATGCTGCGGACACCAGGTCTACCCAGCCATGAAACGGGCAACAGGTCTACTCACGGCTTGCTGCGGACACCAGGTCTACCCAGCCATGAAACGGGCAACAGGTCTACCAAGCTGCGGACACCAGGTCTACCCAGGGCATGCTGCGGACACCAGGTCTACCAACTCAATGCTGCGGACAACAGGTCTACCCAGCCATGAAACGGGCAACAGGTCTACCAAGCTGCGGACACCAGGTCTACCCAGGGCATGCTGCGGACACCAGGTCTACCAACTCAATGCTGCGGACAACAGGTCTACCCAGCCATGAATCGGGCAACAGGTCTACCAAGCTGCGGACACCAGGTCTACCCAGGGCATGCTGCGGACACCAGGTCTACCCAGCCATGAAACGGGCAACAGGTCTACCAAGCTGCGGACACCAGGTCTACCCAGGGCATGCTGCGGACACCAGGTCTACCCAGCCATGAAACGGGCAACAGGTCTACTCACGGCTTGCTGCGGACACCAGGTCTACCCAGCCATGAAACGGGCAACAGGTCTACCAAGCTGCGGACACCAGGTCTACCCAGGGCATGCTGCGGACACCAGGTCTACCCAGCCATGAAACGGGCAACAGGTCTACTCACGGCTTGCTGCGGACACCAGGTCTACCCAGCCATGAAACGGGCAACAGGTCTACCAAGCTGCGGACACCAGGTCTACCCAGGGCATGCTGCGGACACCAGGTCTACCAACTCAATGCTGCGGACAACAGGTCTACCCAGCCATGAAACGGGCAACAGGTCTACCAAGCTGCGGACACCAGGTCTACCCAGGGCATGCTGCGGACACCAGGTCTACCAACTCAATGCTGCGGACAACAGGTCTACCCAGCCATGAATCGGGCAACAGGTCTACCAAGCTGCGGGCACCAGGTCTACCCACGGCTTGCTGCGGACAACAGGTCTACCCAGCCATGAAACGGGCAACAGGTCTACCAAGCTGCGGACACCAGGTCTACCCAGGGCATGCTGCGGACACCAGGTCTACCCAGCTATGAAACGGGCAACAGGTCTACTCACGGCTTGCTGCGGACACCAGGTCTACCCAGCCATGAAACGGGCAACAGGTCTACCAAGCTGCGGACACCAGGTCTACCCAGGGCATGCTGCGGACACCAGGTCTACCCAGCCATGAAACGGGCAACAGGTCTACTCACGGCTTGCTGCGGACACCAGGTCTACCCAGCCATGAAACGGGCAACAGGTCTACCAAGCTGCGGACACCAGGTCTACCCAGGGCATGCTGCGGACACCAGGTCTACCCAGCCATGAAACGGGCAACAGGTCTACCAAGCTGCGGACACCAGGTCTACCCAGGGCATGCTGCGGACACCAGGTCTACCCACGGCTTGCTGCGGACAACAGGTCTACCCAGGGCATGAATCGGGCAACAGGTCTACCAAGCTGCGGACACCAGGTCTACCCAGGGCATGCTGCGGACACCAGGTCTACCCACGGCTTGCTGCGGACAACCGGTCTACCCACGGCTTGCTGCGGACAACAGGTCTACCCACTCCAAGCTGCGGACACCAGGTCTAACTACTCCATTACGCGGACAACAGGTCTACCCACTCCATGCGGCGGACAACATGTCTACCCGCTCCATGCTGCGGACACCAGGTCTGCCCACGCCGTGATGCGGACCACAGGTCTACCTTCGCCATGCTGCACGCAGCCCGGGTCGCACCGGAGCTAGGTAGACCCGGTCGCCGCGGCCGTCGCAGCGCCCTCGCCCTCGACGGCGGACCCACGCCGCCGGTCCCGGAGGCGGGTAGACCTGGTCGCCGCGGCCACGGCGGCCGCCCATCCCGGAGCCCAGTAGACCTGGCCGCCGCGGGACCGGCCAAGTTTCCCGGAGTCGTGTAGACCTGGTCGTCGCGGCCACGGCCGCCGCCGCTGCGCCTTCGCCGGCGACGGCGGTCCCACGCCACCGGCCCCGGAGCCGCGTCGACCTGGCCGCCGCGGGACGGGCCACGTTTCGCGGATCCGGGTAGACGAGGCATCCTTGTACCATCTCGGAGCCGGGGAAACCCCACAGCCTCTTAACGCTCCGGAGCCCAAGTGCTCCAGCAGCCTTGCCCCGCCCGGCAGAATCGATTTCAAGACCAAGACATATTTTCGACAACATTTTATTTCATCATTTCATTTCATTTCTTTTCATTTCATTTTATTATTTTATTTTATTTCGTTTTGTTTTGTTTTGTTTTGTTTTGATTTGATTTGATTTGTTTCATTTCCTCTTTGCCTTTTTTGAATGATTGCCTCTTCTATTTACTCGGAAAGAAAATCTTTTCCGGAAAACAAAACTCTTGCCAAATCTTATTTGTGATCCCTTTGGGCCCACAGCCGAGCTGACGGAGGGCCTGTGCCCGGTTCTCGCCCTGCTGACACACTGACCCCCCCAAACGGCGTCCTCCCTACCCCACGCCTCCTCCCCCGTCCCCCAGAGACCCTACCTACAGAGCCCCCCCCCCCACAAAACAGAACCTCACGGGCCGCAGCACAGCCAGGGGAAGCACGTACGTGCAGCGAAACTCGGCCCAAAGCCGCCGCGCCCTGGCACAACTCGCCCTGCCCCTTCCCGCCCCACGGAGGCGGCTGCATCGAGGCGACCGGCGCCGCCGTCGGCAAGCGGGTGGCCGCTTTCGGGCCGGTTCTTCCGCGGAAGGTCTGCAGAGCTCTTGGGGCCTCGGCGCGGGTTTGGGGGGCCGTGAGGGCTCGCTGTCGAGGCGCCCGGGGCCGGCACGAAGCCGCCTGCCCTCTCCCTGTCCCTGCCCCGTCTTCCGCAGCCACCCATTAACGCTGGGGGCGAGCCCGCCCTCCGCCATCAACCTCCCATGCAGCGCTTTCAGACTTTCCCCGCCCCTGCCCATTGTCGGCTGGGGGCGCCCTGCCCCCCGCCGTCAGCCTCCCTGGCAGCGCTTTCAGACTCTCTCGGGCCCCTGCCCATTGTCGGCTGGGGGCGCCCCGCCCCCCGCCCTCAGCCTCCCTGGCAGCGCTTTCAGACTGCCTCGGGCCCTGCCCATTGTCGGTTGGGGGCGCCCCGCCCCCCGCCCTCAGCCTCCCTGGCAGCGCTTTCAGACTGCCTCGGGCCCTGCCCATTGTCGGTTGGGGGCGACCCCGCCCTCCGCCATCAGCCTCCCTGGCAGCACTTTCAGCCTCTTCCTGCCCCCGCCCACGGTCCCACCGGGCAGTTTACACGGCGGCGGCGGGAGGCTGATGCCGAGGTCGGCAGGCGGAGAGCCTGGTGCACAAGCAGGGATGGCGGCGGGATGATTGGCGCCGTCTGTCCCTGGTCAAAGAAGCTCTCTGTTCAGCTTTCTCGGAGCCTTTTGCTTTGGTGGCGTTCCTTCCTCCTCCGCCCCGGCGCCGCTCAAGCCTGCGGCAGGGCGGCAGCGCGGCGGGCGGGCGGCCGGGGGGAGGGGGGAGGGGGGGGGGAGGGAGGGAGCGCGCGAGCGAGCGAGCGAGCGCGCTGCAGAAATGAAGCCCGGAGCAGGGCCGCGGTCCATTCGAGCACGGGGAGGGGGCGCGACAACGCTGCCTGCTCCTGTCGGGGAGCGCTTGGGGAAGTGGGGTGCCGGCACCATGACGGCGGAGCGGACAGGGGCCGCGGCTGGGGAAGAGGCCGGCGGAGCTCGCCAGTGGATGCTGGCGCACGGAGCCGGCAGGGACACCTGGGCACGGCTGGGACCGAAAGTCGCCCGCCTTCACGCCCCGCCTTTCGCCGGGGGGAAGAAGACGCGAGAGCAGGGCTGCCTGCTGGGCTGCCAGTGCCCGCGGTCATGCCGGACGTGCAGGCCGACCGCCGAAGGCGTGCTCGCCGCTGCAGAGACGACAAGGGGGCCGCGCGTCCGATGGAAGAGACGGGGCGCCATCGCGCGGCGGCCGGGCTGCAAGGCCGGCCGACGGTAACAGGACTACCACGCCGCGGGCGGCCAGAGACAAAGACCGGCCGAGGGCAACAGGTCTACCCAGCATTAGGCCGGCCGGTACCAGGGCCGGCCGAGGGCAACAGTTCTACCCAGCATTAGGCCAGCCGGAAAGACGGCCGGCAGAGGGCAACAGGTCTACCCAGCATTCGGCCGTCAGGTACAAAGGCCGGCCGAGGGCAACAGGTCTACCCAGCATTCGGCTGGCCGGTAACACGGCGGGCCGAGGGCAACAGGTCTACCCAGCATTAGGCCGGCCGGTAACACTGCCGGCCGAGGGCAACAGGTCTACCCAGCATTAGGCCGCCACGTCCAAAGGCCGGCCGAGGGCAACAGGTCTACCCAGCATTAGGCCGCCACGTCCAAAGGCCGGCCGAGGGCAACAGGTCTACCCAGCATTCGGCCGCCACGTCCAAAGGCCGGCCGAGGGCAACAGGTCTACCCAGCATTCGGCCGTCAGGTACAAAGGCCGGCCGAGGGCAACAGGTCTACCCAGCATTAGGCCGGCCGGTAACACGGCCGGCAGAGGGCAACAGGTCTACCCAGCATTAGGCCGCCACGTCCAAAGGCCGGCCGAGGGCAACAGGTCTACCCAGCATTCGGCCGCCACGTCCAAAGGCCGGCCGAGGGCAACAGGTCTACCCAGCATTCGGCCGCCACGTCCAAAGGCCGGCCGAGGGCAACAGGTCTACCCAGCATTCGGCCGCCACGTCCAAAGGCCGGCCGAGGGCAACAGGTCTACCCAGCATTAGGCCGCCACGTCCAAAGGCCGGCCGAGGGCAACAGGTCTACCCAGCATTAGGCCGGCCGGCAGAGGGCAACAGGTCTACCCAGCATTCGGCCGTCAGGTACAAAGGCCGGCCGAGGGCAACAGGTCTACCCAGCATTCGGCCGCCACGTCCAAAGGCCGGCCGAGGGCAACAGGTCTACCCAGCATTCGGCCGTCAGGTACAAAGGCCGGCCGAGGGCAACAGGTCTACCCAGCATTCGGCTGGCCGGTAACACGGCGGGCCGAGGGCAACAGGTCTACCCAGCATTAGGCCGGCCGGTAACACTGCCGGCCGAGGGCAACAGGTCTACCCAGCATTAGGCCGCCACGTCCAAAGGCCGGCCGAGGGCAACAGGTCTACCCAGCATTAGGCCGCCACGTCCAAAGGCCGGCCGAGGGCAACAGGTCTACCCAGCATTCGGCCGCCACGTCCAAAGGCCGGCCGAGGGCAACAGGTCTACCCAGCATTAGGCTGCCACGTCCAAAGGCCGGCCGAGGGCAACAGGTCTACCCAGCATTCGGCCGCCACGTCCAAAGGCCGGCCGAGGGCAACAGGTCTCCCCAGCATTAGGCCGGCCGGCAGAGGGCAACAGGTCTACCCAGCATTCGGCCGTCAGGTACAAAGGCCGGCCGAGGGCAACAGGTCTACCCAGCATTAGGCCGGCCGGTAACACTGCCGGCCGAGGGCAACAGGTCTACCCAGCATTAGGCCGCCACGTCCAAAGGCCGGCCGAGGGCAACAGGTCTACCCAGCATTAGGCCGCCACGTCCAAAGGCCGGCCGAGGGCAACAGGTCTACCCAGCATTCGGCCGCCACGTCCAAAGGCCGGCCGAGGGCAACAGGTCTACCCAGCATTAGGCCGGCCGGCAGAGGGCAACAGGTCTACCCAGCATTCGGCCGTCAGGTACAAAGGCCGGCCGAGGGCAACAGGTCTACCCAGCATTAGGCCGGCCGGTAACACGGCCGGCAGAGGGCAACAGGTCTACTCAGCATTAGGCCGGCCGGTAAAACGGCAGGCCGAGGGCAACAGGTCTACCCAGCATTCGGCCGTCAGGTACAAAGGCCGGCCGAGGGCAACAGGTCTACCCAGCATTAGGCCGGCCGGTAACACTGCCGGCCGAGGGCAACAGGTCTACCCAGCATTAGGCCGCCACGTCCAAAGGCCGGCCGAGGGCAACAGGTCTACCCAGCATTAGGCCGCCACGTCCAAAGGCCGGCCGAGGGCAACAGGTCTACCCAGCATTCGGCCGCCACGTATAAAGGCTGGCCGAGGGCAACAGGTCTACCCAGCATTAGGCCGGCCGGCAGAGGGCAACAGGTCTACCCAGCATTCGGCCGTCAGGTACAAAGGCCGGCCGAGGGCAACAGGTCTACCCAGCATTAGGCCGGCCGGTAACACTGCCGGCCGAGGGCAACAGGTCTAACCAGCATTAGGCCGCCACGTCCAAAGGCCGGCCGAGGGCAACAGGTCTACCCAGCATTAGGCCGCCACGTCCAAAGGCCGGCCGAGGGCAACAGGTCTACCCAGCATTAGGCCGCCACGTCCAAAGGCCGGCCGAGGGCAACAGGTCTACCCAGCATTCGGCCGCCACGTCCAAAGGCCGGCCGAGGGCAACAGGTCTACCCAGCATTCGGCCGCCACGTCCAAAGGCCGGCCGAGGGCAACAGGTCTACCCAGCATTAGGCCGGCCGGCAGAGGGCAACAGGTCTACCCAGCATTCGGCCGTCAGGTACAAAGGCCGGCCGAGGGCAACAGGTCTACCCAGCATTAGGCCGCCACGTCCAAAGGCCGGCCGAGGGCAACAGGTCTACCCAGCAT
>NW_028276123.1:130000-145000 GCF_052056855.1 Sturnus vulgaris
CGGGGCCACGCGGCCATCACACAGCCTGGGACGGTAAAGATGTTCCTTCCCCGGCAAGCGGAAGGAGCGACACCTCGCCTGCGACGGGAAGCGAATTGGACAGGAGACCGCCCTGCTCGAGGGACCGGACACCACCGAGACTTCGCCCGGAGGAGCCGGCCCGCCGGGGGCCCTTTCCGACGCGACCCGAAAAGCCTCATCGATCGGACGGGGACAGAAAGAAAAGCAGCCGCGGGGCAACGGGGAGCCCCCGCGGCCGCGGGTTCCTGGGACAACGGCAACGGAGCAGGGCTCCAACATGCGTGCGAGCGGGACACGTCCCCGAGAGGCCCTCCCTTGGCGCCGCCGAGCCTCCCCGACGCTCCCTAGGCCCCCGACGCCGGCGGGCCGCTTGCAACCTTCGGGATCGATCACGCAGCAGAGGAAGAGAGCGGGGGGTGCCGCCACCCGCCCGCGGGCCGCAAGACAACGGAAAACGGAGCAGCTGCCACCGACCACGCCGCGGGCCACCGGCTTTCGCCCGCCTCGCAGCGATCGGCTTCCCACCCGGAAAAAAAGCCGGGGGGAAGGGCAAGCCACCGCACCAAAAAAAAAACTAAAAAAAAAGCACGCCATGCGTCGCACGACCCGTGCTAGCCACGGGGGTCACGAGCCAGGGGTGGGGGCGAGAACGCGCCTCTCAACTCCTCCCGTAAAACCCCTCCAACCACCGGACATACGGTCTCTTTTCTCACTCGCCAACACAGCCAGCCCTTCTCTCTCGCCTTTCGCTTTCGCTTCGGTGGCGGCCCGTGACCCTTCGTCAGCGCGCGCTTCTCGGTGCCGCGGCTTAGGGCCGCGAGAGAAAAAGAACGGAGGCCGGGCGGGCACCCCCACACTGCCCCGCACACCGGCACGCTTTAATAAAAAAGAACGGAGCCGCTCGCAAAACCCAGCCCCCGCCGGCAACGGCAACCACGGCAGCCGGGGCAGGCCAGACACCACGGGCCGCCCCGGCACGGTGCCTCGATCGCGCCCGGCCGATACCGAGAAAGGGCGAGGCGCCGCCGCCCCGCCCACGACACACTCTCGGGGGCTCACTCGCTCGCTCGCTCTCTGTTGGGTTGCGGGGTCCGTCCTGGGGGGGGGACACGGCCGGCCACCGCGGCCGACCGCCGCCCCGGAAAAATTCTGCCCGCTACACGCGGGTCCCCGGCTTAGGGCCGAGGAAGGGGGACGACTTCAACAACACACGGCAGGGCCGGACACTCCCGTCACCGAGCCCCCCTTCGCAGGCAAGCAAGCGAAGCCGAGAGGCGAGGCCACACGCCCCACTGCATGTCCCCCGCTGCCCTTTCGATACGGACACAACTCTGGCAACACAGGTCGGGAGCGGGAAACGAGGCGCAGCCAACCTCGGCCAAGCGAGCCACGCCCGGGGGGCTCTCGGGGAGGGGGGCCAGGGAAAGCCCGGGCAGGCTCAACACAACCCCGGGCCGGCCCCACAGAAATCCAGCCCCGGCTGCCGGCCACCAGCGTGCACCGGGACCGACAGCCGAAGAAATGCCGCACCCGGCGAGCGGGCGGGGCCCCGGCTTAAGGCCGGGCAGAAAAGGGGCGAGGCGCCGCCGCCTCGCCCGCCACCATCCCCGGGGGAGCGAGCGGGCGCCCGGCTCCCCGTTGTCACGAAACCGGCAGCAGCCGGGCCGGAGCGGGACACACTCGCGGCTTTCTCGCCCTCTCTCTGGGCCTTTTTCTCGCTTCTCCCCCGCCTGGAACAACGCAGCCTCGCCTGGGCCGGGGGAGCGCGGTGGCTCTCGGATCGCATCGCTCTCTCTGGGGGCTTTCTCGCTTCTCCCCCGGACTGAACCCGCAGCCTCGGCCTGGGCCGGGGAGCGGCTCTCGGATCGCATCGGTCTCTCTGGGGGCTTTCTCGCTTCTCCCCCGACTGAGCACGCAGCCTCGCCTGGGCCGGGGAGCGGCTCTCGGATCGCATCGGTCTCTCTCTCTGGGCTAACCTGTCCCAGTCGAACTGGGTAAGACGGGAAGCCGGACGAAGCCACGCGACTCGCCCCGACATCGGCGGTGTTCTTCTGGCCCTGGCGACCGCACGCGCGTCCGCCCTTCTCCGCCACGGACACAGGCACGGCAACAGCCTGTGGGGATACGGCCCGTCACCTCGTTCCCATAATACGGACAGATGGGCCCGAAGCGGCGGAGGCCGGAAAGAGAACCGATGTACGTGACCGAGGGGGCGCAGTGGCGCACGCCGCCTTCTACGATGACATAGCCGGAGGCAGCGAGAAACAGCGACCCCTTGGAGTACTTCCAGGCCGGCGGCGGACAACAGGTCTACCAGCCATGAAACGGGCAACAGGTCTACCGACGGCTTGCTGCGGACAACAGGTCTACCCAGCCATGAAACGGGCAACAGGTCGACCAAGCTGCGGACAACAGGTCTACCCAGGGCATGCTGCGGACACCAGGTCTACCCACGGCTTGCTGCGGACAACAGGTCTACCCAGGCATGAATCGGGCAACAGGTCTACCAAGCTGCGGACACCAGGTCTACCCACGGCATGCTGCGGACAACAGGTCTACCCACGGCTTGCTGCGGACACCAGGTCTACCCAGCCATGAAACGGGCAACAGGTCTACCCACTCAATGCTGCGGACACCAGGTCTACCCAGCCATGAAACGGGCAACAGGTCTACCAAGCTGCGGACACCAGGTCTACCCAGGGCATGCTGCGGACACCAGGTCTACCCACTCAATGCTACGGACAACAGGTCTACCCAGCCATGAAACGGGCAACAGGTCTACCAAGCTGCGGACAACAGGTCTACCCAGGGCATGCTGCGGACACCAGGTCTACCCACGGCTTGCTGCGGACAACAGGTCTACCCAGCTGCGGACACCAGGTCTACCCAGGGCATGAAACGGGCAACAGGTCTACCAAGCTGCGGACACCAGGTCTACCCAGGGCATGCTGCGGACACCAGGTCTACCCACGGCTTGCTGCGGACAACAGGTCTACCCAGCCATGAAACGGGCAACAGGTCTACCAAGCTGCGGACACCAGGTCTACCCAGGGCATGCTGCGGACACCAGGTCTACCCACGGCTTGCTGCGGACACCAGGTCTACCCAGCCATGAAACGGGCAACAGGTCTACCAAGCTGCGGACACCAGGTCTACCCAGGGCATGCTGCGGACACCAGGTCTACCAACTCAATGCTGCGGACAACAGGTCTACCCAGCCATGAAACGGGCAACAGGTCTACCAAGCTGCGGACACCAGGTCTACCCAGGGTATGCAGCGGACACCAGGTCTACCAACTCAATGCTGCGGACAACAGGTCTACCCAGCCATGAAACGGGCAACAGGTCTACCAAGCTGCGGACACCAGGTCTACCCACGGCTTGCTGCGGACACCAGGTCTACCCAGCCATGAAACGGGCAACAGGTCTACCCACTCAATGCTGCGGACAACAGGTCTACCCAGCCATGAAACGGGCAACAGGTCTACCAAGCTGCGGACACCAGGTCTACCCAGGGCATGCTGCGGACAACAGGTCTACCCAGCCATGAAACGGGCAACAGGTCTACCCACGGCTTGCTGCGGACAACAGGTCTACCCAGGCATGAAACGGGCAACAGGTCTACCAAGCTGCGGACACCAGGTCTACCCAGGGCATGCTGCGGACACCAGGTCTACCCAGCCATGAAACGGGCAACAGGTCTACTCACGGCTTGCTGCGGACACCAGGTCTACCCAGCCATGAAACGGGCAACAGGTCTACCAAGCTGCGGACACCAGGTCTACCCAGCCTTGAAACGGGCAACAGGTCTACCAAGCTGCGGACACCAGGTCTACCCAGGGCATGCTGCGGACACCAGGTCTACCCAGCCATGAAACGGGCAACAGGTCTACTCACGGCTTGCTGCGGACACCAGGTCTACCAAGGGCATGCTGCGGACACCAGGTCTACCCAGCCATGAATCGGGCAACAGGTCTACTCACGGCTTGCTGCGGACACCAGGTCTACCCAGCCATGAAACGGGCAACAGGTCTACCAAGCTGCGGACACCAGGTCTACCCAGGGCATGCTGCGGACACCAGGTCTACCCACGGCTTGCTGCGGACAACAGGTCTACCCAGGCATGAATCGGGCAACAGGTCTACCAAGCTGCGGACACCAGGTCTACCCAGGGCATGCTGCGGACACCAGGTCTACCCACGGCTTGCTGCGGACAACAGGTCTACCAACTCAATGCTGCGGACAACAGGTCTACCCAGCCATGAAACGGGCAACAGGTCTACCAAGCTGCGGACACCAGGTCTACCCACGGCTTGCTGCGGACACCAGGTCTACCCAGCCATGAAACGGGCAACAGGTCTACCAAGCTGCGGACACCAGGTCTACCCAGGGCATGCTGCGGACACCAGGTCTACCCAGCCATGAAACGGGCAACAGGTCTACTCACGGCTTGCTGCGGACACCAGGTCTACCCAGCCATGAAACGGGCAACAGGTCTACTCACTCAATGCTGCGGACACCAGGTCTACCCAGCCATGAAACGGGCAACAGGTCTACCAACTCAATGCTGCGGACAACAGGTCTACCCAGCCATGAAACGGGCAACAGGTCTACCAAGCTGCGGACACCAGGTCTACCCACGGCTTGCTGCGGACAACAGGTCTACCCAGGCATGAATCGGGCAACAGGTCTACCAAGCTGCGGACACCAGGTCTACCCACGGCTTGCTGCGGACAACAGGTCTACCCAGCCATGAAACGGGCAACAGGTCTACCAAGCTGCGGACACCAGGTCTACCCACGGCTTGCTGCGGACAACAGGTCTACCCAGCCATGAAACGGGCAACAGGTCTACTCACGGCTTGCTGCGGACACCAGGTCTACCCAGCCATGAATCGGGCAACAGGTCTACCAAGCTGCGGACAACAGGTCTACCCAGCCATGAAACGGGCAACAGGTCTACCAACTCAATGCTGCGGACAACAGGTCTACCCAGCCATGAAACGGGCAACAGGTCTACCAAGCTGCGGACACCAGGTCTACCCAGGGTATGCAGCGGACACCAGGTCTACCAACTCAATGCTGCGGACAACAGGTCTACCCAGCCATGAAACGGGCAACAGGTCTACCAAGCTGCGGACACCAGGTCTACCCACGGCTTGCTGCGGACACCAGGTCTACCCAGCCATGAAACGGGCAACAGGTCTACCCACTCAATGCTGCGGACAACAGGTCTACCCAGCCATGAAACGGGCAACAGGTCTACCAAGCTGCGGACACCAGGTCTACCCAGGGCATGCTGCGGACAACAGGTCTACCCAGCCATGAAACGGGCAACCGGTCTACTCACGGCTTGCTGCGGACAACAGGTCTACCCAGCCATGAAACGGGCAACAGGTCTACCAAGCTGCGGACACCAGGTCTACCCAGGGCATGCTGCGGACACCAGGTCTACCCAGCCATGAAACGGGCAACAGGTCTACCAAGCTGCGGACAACAGGTCTACCCAGCCATGAAACGGGCAACAGGTCTACCAAGCTGCGGACACCAGGTCTACCCAGCCTTGAAACGGGCAACAGGTCTACCAAGCTGCGGACACCAGGTCTACCCAGGGCATGCTGCGGACACCAGGTCTACCCAGCCATGAAACGGGCAACAGGTCTACTCACGGCTTGCTGCGGACACCAGGTCTACCCAGCCATGAAACGGGCAATAGGTCTACCAAGCTGCGGACACCAGGTCTACCCAGGGCATGCTGCGGACAACAGGTCTACCCAGCCATGAATCGGGCAACAGGTCTACTCACGGCTTGCTGCGGACACCAGGTCTACCCAGCCATGAAACGGGCAACAGGTCTACCAAGCTGCGGACACCAGGTCTACCCAGGGCATGCTGCGGACACCAGGTCTACCCACGGCTTGCTGCGGACACCAGGTCTACCCAGGCATGAATCGGGCAACAGGTCTACCAAGCTGCGGACACCAGGTCTACCCAGGGCATGCTGCGGACACCAGGTCTACCCACGGCTTGCTGCGGACAACAGGTCTACCAACTCAATGCTGCGGACAACAGGTCTACCCAGCCATGAAACGGGCAACAGGTCTACCAAGCTGCGGACACCAGGTCTACCCACGGCTTGCTGCGGACAACAGGTCTACCCAGCCATGAAACGGGCAACAGGTCTACCAAGCTGCGGACACCAGGTCTACCCAGGGCATGCTGCGGACACCAGGTCTACCCAGCCATGAAACGGGCAACAGGTCTACTCACGGCTTGCTGCGGACACCAGGTCTACCCAGCCATGAAACGGGCAACAGGTCTACTCACTCAATGCTGCGGACACCAGGTCTACCCACGGCTTGCTGCGGACAACAGGTCTACCCAGCCATGAAACGGGCAACAGGTCTACCAAGCTGCGGACACCAGGTCTACCCAGGGCATGCTGCGGACACCAGGTCTACCCACGGCTTGCTGCGGACAACAGGTCTACCAACTCAATGCTGCGGACAACAGGTCTACCCAGCCATGAAACGGGCAACAGGTCTACCAAGCTGCGGACACCAGGTCTACCCAGGGCATGCTGCGGACACCAGGTCTACCCAGCCATGAAACGGGCAACAGGTCTACTCACGGCTTGCTGCGGACACCAGGTCTACCCAGCCATGAAACGGGCAACAGGTCTACTCACTCAATGCTGCGGACACCAGGTCTACCCAGCCATGAAACGGGCAACAGGTCTACCAACTCAATGCTGCGGACAACAGGTCTACCCAGCCATGAAACGGGCAACAGGTCTACCAAGCTGCGGACACCAGGTCTACCCACGGCTTGCTGCGGACAACAGGTCTACCCAGGCATGAATCGGGCAACAGGTCTACCAAGCTGCGGACACCAGGTCTACCCACGGCTTGCTGCGGACAACAGGTCTACCCAGCCATGAAACGGGCAACAGGTCTACCAAGCTGCGGACACCAGGTCTACCCAGGGCATGCTGCGGACACCAGGTCTACCCAGCCATGAAACGGGCAACAGGTCTACCAAGCTGCGGACACCAGGTCTACCCAGGGCATGCTGCGGACACCAGGTCTACCCAGCCATGAAACGGGCAACAGGTCTACCAAGCTGCGGACACCAGGTCTACCCACGGCTTGCTGCGGACAACAGGTCTACCCAGCCATGAAACGGGCAACAGGTCTACTCACGGCTTGCTGCGGACACCAGGTCTACCCAGCCATGAATCGGGCAACAGGTCTACCAAGCTGCGGACAACAGGTCTACCCAGCCATGAAACGGGCAACAGGTCTACCAACTCAATGCTGCGGACAACAGGTCTACCCAGCCATGAAACGGGCAACAGGTCTACCAAGCTGCGGACACCAGGTCTACCCAGGGCATGCTGCGGACACCAGGTCTACGCAGCCATGAAACGGGCAACAGGTCTACCAAGCTGCGGACACCAGGTCTACCCACGGCTTGCTGCGGACAACAGGTCTACCCAGCCATGAAACGGGCAACAGGTCTACTCACGGCTTGCTGCGGACACCAGGTCTACCCAGCCATGAATCGGGCAACAGGTCTACCAAGCTGCGGACAACAGGTCTACCCAGCCATGAAACGGGCAACAGGTCTACCAACTCAATGCTGCGGACAACAGGTCTACCCAGCCATGAAACGGGCAACAGGTCTACCAAGCTGCGGACACCAGGTCTACCCAGGGTATGCAGCGGACACCAGGTCTACCAACTCAATGCTGCGGACACCAGGTCTACCCAGCCATGAAACGGGCAACAGGTCTACCAAGCTGCGGACACCAGGTCTACCCACGGCTTGCTGCGGACAACAGGTCTACCCAGCCATGAAACGGGCAACAGGTCTACTCACGGCTTGCTGCGGACACCAGGTCTACCCAGCCATGAAACGGGCAACAGGTCTACCAAGCTGCGGACACCAGGTCTACCCAGGGCATGCTGCGGACACCAGGTCTACCCAGCCATGAAACGGGCAACAGGTCTACTCACGGCTTGCTGCGGACACCAGGTCTACCCAGCCATGAATCGGGCAACAGGTCTACCAAGCTGCGGACAACAGGTCTACCCAGCCATGAAACGGGCAACAGGTCTACCAACTCAATGCTGCGGACAACAGGTCTACCCAGCCATGAAACGGGCAACAGGTCTACCAAGCTGCGGACACCAGGTCTACCCAGGGTATGCAGCGGACACCAGGTCTACCAACTCAATGCTGCGGACAACAGGTCTACCCAGGCATGAATCGGGCAACAGGTCTACCAAGCTGCGGACACCAGGTCTACCCACGGCTTGCTGCGGACACCAGGTCTACCCAGCCATGAAACGGGCAACAGGTCTACCCACTCAATGCTGCGGACAACAGGTCTACCCAGCCATGAAACGGGCAACAGGTCTACCAAGCTGCGGACACCAGGTCTACCCAGGGCATGCTGCGGACACCAGGTCTACCCAGGCATGAAACGGGCAACAGGTCTACCAAGCTGCGGACACCAGGTCTACCCAGGGCATGCTGCGGACACCAGGTCTACCCAGCCATGAAACGGGCAACAGGTCTACTCACGGCTTGCTGCGGACACCAGGTCTACCCCGCCATGAAACGGGCAACAGGTCTACCAAGCTGCGGACAACAGGTCTACCCAGCCATGAAACGGGCAACAGGTCTACCAAGCTGCGGACACCAGGTCTACCCAGGGCATGCTGCGGACACCAGGTCTACCAACTCAATGCTGCGGACAACAGGTCTACCCAGCCATGAAACGGGCAACAGGTCTACCAAGCTGCGGACACCAGGTCTACCCAGGGCATGCTGCGGACACCAGGTCTACCAACTCAATGCTGCGGACAACAGGTCTACCCAGCCATGAAACGGGCAACAGGTCTACCAAGCTGCGGACACCAGGTCTACCCAGGGCATGCTGCGGACACCAGGTCTACCAACTCAATGCTGCGGACAACAGGTCTACCCAGCCATGAATCGGGCAACAGGTCTACCAAGCTGCGGACACCAGGTCTACCCAGGGCATGCTGCGGACACCAGGTCTACCCAGCCATGAAACGGGCAACAGGTCTACTCACGGCTTGCTGCGGACACCAGGTCTACCCAGCCATGAAACGGGCAACAGGTCTACCAAGCTGCGGACAACAGGTCTACCCAGCCATGAAACGGGCAACAGGTCTACCCACTCAATGCTGCGGACACCAGGTCTACCCAGGGCATGCTGCGGACACCAGGTCTACCAACTCAATGCTGCGGACAACAGGTCTACCCAGGCATGAATCGGGCAACAGGTCTACCAGGCTGCGGACACCAGGTCTACCCACGGCTTGCTGCGGACACCAGGTCTACCCAGCCATGAAACGGGCAACAGGTCTACCAAGCTGCGGACACCAGGTCTACCCAGGGCATGCTGCGGACACCAGGTCTACCCAGCCATGAAACGGGCAACAGGTCTACTCACGGCTTGCTGCGGACACCAGGTCTACCCAGGCATGAATCGGGCAACAGGTCTACCAAGCTGCGGACACCAGGTCTACCCAGGGCATGCTGCGGACACCAGGTCTACCCAGCCATGAAACGGGCAACAGGTCTACTCACGGCTTGCTGCGGACACCAGGTCTACCCAGCCATGAAACGGGCAACAGGTCTACCAAGCTGCGGACACCAGGTCTACCCAGGGCATGCTGCGGACACCAGGTCTACCAACTCAATGCTGCGGACAACAGGTCTACCCAGCCATGAAACGGGCAACAGGTCTACCAAGCTGCGGACACCAGGTCTACCCAGGGCATGCTGCGGACACCAGGTCTACCAACTCAATGCTGCGGACAACAGGTCTACCCAGCCATGAATCGGGCAACAGGTCTACCAAGCTGCGGACACCAGGTCTACCCAGGGCATGCTGCGGACACCAGGTCTACCCAGCCATGAAACGGGCAACAGGTCTACCAAGCTGCGGACACCAGGTCTACCCAGGGCATGCTGCGGACACCAGGTCTACCCAGCCATGAAACGGGCAACAGGTCTACTCACGGCTTGCTGCGGACACCAGGTCTACCCAGCCATGAAACGGGCAACAGGTCTACCAAGCTGCGGACACCAGGTCTACCCAGGGCATGCTGCGGACACCAGGTCTACCCAGCCATGAAACGGGCAACAGGTCTACTCACGGCTTGCTGCGGACACCAGGTCTACCCAGCCATGAAACGGGCAACAGGTCTACCAAGCTGCGGACACCAGGTCTACCCAGGGCATGCTGCGGACACCAGGTCTACCAACTCAATGCTGCGGACAACAGGTCTACCCAGCCATGAAACGGGCAACAGGTCTACCAAGCTGCGGACACCAGGTCTACCCAGGGCATGCTGCGGACACCAGGTCTACCAACTCAATGCTGCGGACAACAGGTCTACCCAGCCATGAATCGGGCAACAGGTCTACCAAGCTGCGGGCACCAGGTCTACCCACGGCTTGCTGCGGACAACAGGTCTACCCAGCCATGAAACGGGCAACAGGTCTACCAAGCTGCGGACACCAGGTCTACCCAGGGCATGCTGCGGACACCAGGTCTACCCAGCTATGAAACGGGCAACAGGTCTACTCACGGCTTGCTGCGGACACCAGGTCTACCCAGCCATGAAACGGGCAACAGGTCTACCAAGCTGCGGACACCAGGTCTACCCAGGGCATGCTGCGGACACCAGGTCTACCCAGCCATGAAACGGGCAACAGGTCTACTCACGGCTTGCTGCGGACACCAGGTCTACCCAGCCATGAAACGGGCAACAGGTCTACCAAGCTGCGGACACCAGGTCTACCCAGGGCATGCTGCGGACACCAGGTCTACCCAGCCATGAAACGGGCAACAGGTCTACCAAGCTGCGGACACCAGGTCTACCCAGGGCATGCTGCGGACACCAGGTCTACCCACGGCTTGCTGCGGACAACAGGTCTACCCAGGGCATGAATCGGGCAACAGGTCTACCAAGCTGCGGACACCAGGTCTACCCAGGGCATGCTGCGGACACCAGGTCTACCCACGGCTTGCTGCGGACAACCGGTCTACCCACGGCTTGCTGCGGACAACAGGTCTACCCACTCCAAGCTGCGGACACCAGGTCTAACTACTCCATTACGCGGACAACAGGTCTACCCACTCCATGCGGCGGACAACATGTCTACCCGCTCCATGCTGCGGACACCAGGTCTGCCCACGCCGTGATGCGGACCACAGGTCTACCTTCGCCATGCTGCACGCAGCCCGGGTCGCACCGGAGCTAGGTAGACCCGGTCGCCGCGGCCGTCGCAGCGCCCTCGCCCTCGACGGCGGACCCACGCCGCCGGTCCCGGAGGCGGGTAGACCTGGTCGCCGCGGCCACGGCGGCCGCCCATCCCGGAGCCCAGTAGACCTGGCCGCCGCGGGACCGGCCAAGTTTCCCGGAGTCGTGTAGACCTGGTCGTCGCGGCCACGGCCGCCGCCGCTGCGCCTTCGCCGGCGACGGCGGTCCCACGCCACCGGCCCCGGAGCCGCGTCGACCTGGCCGCCGCGGGACGGGCCACGTTTCGCGGATCCGGGTAGACGAGGCATCCTTGTACCATCTCGGAGCCGGGGAAACCCCACAGCCTCTTAACGCTCCGGAGCCCAAGTGCTCCAGCAGCCTTGCCCCGCCCGGCAGAATCGATTTCAAGACCAAGACATATTTTCGACAACATTTTATTTCATCATTTCATTTCATTTCTTTTCATTTCATTTTATTATTTTATTTTATTTCGTTTTGTTTTGTTTTGTTTTGTTTTGATTTGATTTGATTTGTTTCATTTCCTCTTTGCCTTTTTTGAATGATTGCCTCTTCTATTTACTCGGAAAGAAAATCTTTTCCGGAAAACAAAACTCTTGCCAAATCTTATTTGTGATCCCTTTGGGCCCACAGCCGAGCTGACGGAGGGCCTGTGCCCGGTTCTCGCCCTGCTGACACACTGACCCCCCCAAACGGCGTCCTCCCTACCCCACGCCTCCTCCCCCGTCCCCCAGAGACCCTACCTACAGAGCCCCCCCCCCCACAAAACAGAACCTCACGGGCCGCAGCACAGCCAGGGGAAGCACGTACGTGCAGCGAAACTCGGCCCAAAGCCGCCGCGCCCTGGCACAACTCGCCCTGCCCCTTCCCGCCCCACGGAGGCGGCTGCATCGAGGCGACCGGCGCCGCCGTCGGCAAGCGGGTGGCCGCTTTCGGGCCGGTTCTTCCGCGGAAGGTCTGCAGAGCTCTTGGGGCCTCGGCGCGGGTTTGGGGGGCCGTGAGGGCTCGCTGTCGAGGCGCCCGGGGCCGGCACGAAGCCGCCTGCCCTCTCCCTGTCCCTGCCCCGTCTTCCGCAGCCACCCATTAACGCTGGGGGCGAGCCCGCCCTCCGCCATCAACCTCCCATGCAGCGCTTTCAGACTTTCCCCGCCCCTGCCCATTGTCGGCTGGGGGCGCCCTGCCCCCCGCCGTCAGCCTCCCTGGCAGCGCTTTCAGACTCTCTCGGGCCCCTGCCCATTGTCGGCTGGGGGCGCCCCGCCCCCCGCCCTCAGCCTCCCTGGCAGCGCTTTCAGACTGCCTCGGGCCCTGCCCATTGTCGGTTGGGGGCGCCCCGCCCCCCGCCCTCAGCCTCCCTGGCAGCGCTTTCAGACTGCCTCGGGCCCTGCCCATTGTCGGTTGGGGGCGACCCCGCCCTCCGCCATCAGCCTCCCTGGCAGCACTTTCAGCCTCTTCCTGCCCCCGCCCACGGTCCCACCGGGCAGTTTACACGGCGGCGGCGGGAGGCTGATGCCGAGGTCGGCAGGCGGAGAGCCTGGTGCACAAGCAGGGATGGCGGCGGGATGATTGGCGCCGTCTGTCCCTGGTCAAAGAAGCTCTCTGTTCAGCTTTCTCGGAGCCTTTTGCTTTGGTGGCGTTCCTTCCTCCTCCGCCCCGGCGCCGCTCAAGCCTGCGGCAGGGCGGCAGCGCGGCGGGCGGGCGGCCGGGGGGAGGGGGGAGGGGGGGGGGAGGGAGGGAGCGCGCGAGCGAGCGAGCGAGCGCGCTGCAGAAATGAAGCCCGGAGCAGGGCCGCGGTCCATTCGAGCACGGGGAGGGGGCGCGACAACGCTGCCTGCTCCTGTCGGGGAGCGCTTGGGGAAGTGGGGTGCCGGCACCATGACGGCGGAGCGGACAGGGGCCGCGGCTGGGGAAGAGGCCGGCGGAGCTCGCCAGTGGATGCTGGCGCACGGAGCCGGCAGGGACACCTGGGCACGGCTGGGACCGAAAGTCGCCCGCCTTCACGCCCCGCCTTTCGCCGGGGGGAAGAAGACGCGAGAGCAGGGCTGCCTGCTGGGCTGCCAGTGCCCGCGGTCATGCCGGACGTGCAGGCCGACCGCCGAAGGCGTGCTCGCCGCTGCAGAGACGACAAGGGGGCCGCGCGTCCGATGGAAGAGACGGGGCGCCATCGCGCGGCGGCCGGGCTGCAAGGCCGGCCGACGGTAACAGGACTACCACGCCGCGGGCGGCCAGAGACAAAGACCGGCCGAGGGCAACAGGTCTACCCAGCATTAGGCCGGCCGGTACCAGGGCCGGCCGAGGGCAACAGTTCTACCCAGCATTAGGCCAGCCGGAAAGACGGCCGGCAGAGGGCAACAGGTCTACCCAGCATTCGGCCGTCAGGTACAAAGGCCGGCCGAGGGCAACAGGTCTACCCAGCATTCGGCTGGCCGGTAACACGGCGGGCCGAGGGCAACAGGTCTACCCAGCATTAGGCCGGCCGGTAACACTGCCGGCCGAGGGCAACAGGTCTACCCAGCATTCGGCCGCCACGTCCAAAGGCCGGCCGAGGGCAACAGGTCTACCCAGCATTCGGCCGCCACGTCCAAAGGCCGGCCGAGGGCAACAGGTCTACCCAGCATTAGGCCGCCACGTCCAAAGGCCGGCCGAGGGCAACAGGTCTACCCAGCATTCGGCCGCCACGTACAAAGGCCGGCCGAGGGCAACAGGTCTACCCAGCATTCGGCCGCCACGTCCAAAGGCCGGCCGAGGGCAACAGGTCTACCCAGCATTCGGCCGCCACGTCCAAAGGCCGGCCGAGGGCAACAGGTCTACCCAGCATTCGGCCGCCACGTCCAAAGGCCGGCCGAGGGCAACAGGTCTACCCAGCATTCGGCCGCCACGTCCAAAGGCCGGCCGAGGGCAACAGGTCTACCCAGCATTAGGCCGCCACGTCCAAAGGCCGGCCGAGGGCAACAGGTCTACCCAGCATTAGGCCGGCCGGCAGAGGGCAACAGGTCTACCCAGCATTCGGCCGTCAGGTACAAAGGCCGGCCGAGGGCAACAGGTCTACCCAGCATTCGGCCGCCACGTCCAAAGGCCGGCCGAGGGCAACAGGTCTACCCAGCATTCGGCCGTCAGGTACAAAGGCCGGCCGAGGGCAACAGGTCTACCCAGCATTCGGCTGGCCGGTAACACGGCGGGCCGAGGGCAACAGGTCTACCCAGCATTAGGCCGGCCGGTAACACTGCCGGCCGAGGGCAACAGGTCTACCCAGCATTAGGCCGCCACGTCCAAAGGCCGGCCGAGGGCAACAGGTCTACCCAGCATTAGGCCGCCACGTCCAAAGGCCGGCCGAGGGCAACAGGTCTACCCAGCATTCGGCCGCCACGTCCAAAGGCCGGCCGAGGGCAACAGGTCTACCCAGCATTAGGCTGCCACGTCCAAAGGCCGGCCGAGGGCAACAGGTCTACCCAGCATTCGGCCGCCACGTCCAAAGGCCGGCCGAGGGCAACAGGTCTCCCCAGCATTAGGCCGGCCGGCAGAGGGCAACAGGTCTACCCAGCATTCGGCCGTCAGGTACAAAGGCCGGCCGAGGGCAACAGGTCTACCCAGCATTAGGCCGGCCGGTAACACTGCCGGCCGAGGGCAACAGGTCTACCCAGCATTAGGCCGCCACGTCC
>NW_028276123.1:150000-152500 GCF_052056855.1 Sturnus vulgaris
TCCACGGCCTTGGGACACTAATTTGGTCCAATTTTTAAATTCATTCTTTCTCCAATTGCACGGTTTTGGAAATTTAGATTTCAGGGTCGGTGCTTCCCATTCCGAAGTTGTGCCTGCACTATTAGATGGTATGTTCAGCGGTGGAGCTTCCCAAATTGAAGGTATCTTCTCCCCGTCCCCTCCAGCTTGAATCCACAGTTTCTTATGCATCTGTTCCATTTGATCTTTCTCCAGGAACTTCTTCATCGTTTCATCCGAAGACTGCGCGATCCGATGCAGCCTCCGGGCTTGCACGCTGGGGATCAGTCCTGCCAACTTGGTGATGCCCAAACCGCCGTCCCTCGTGCTCGAGTACAAGATGGCATCGCAGGTGCACGAGGGTAGATGCAGCCAGTCCTTGACCGTTGTTCGGATTTTCTGGTCAAGGGCCTCGAGGAACCCTGCTTTCAGTTCTGAGTGGTCTGCTAGGTAGGTCAGTCGAGGGATGGTGTATGTTTTGAGGATATCAATTTTCTGTAGAGGTTTGAGTGGAGCTTGATCAATTCTCTGAAGCCAGAATTCTAGTTTTGTGGAGAGGTTGGATTTCGCTAACCCAGTCCAGGGGTCAATCTGCAGGCCGAGGTATTTTTCCGATTCTCCGGGGTCAATCATGTTCAGGGGTGTGCCGTTGATGGTCCAAGCAGCGCAGTTATTGATGGTGTAAGAGTCTTTCGTGGGCTTGATGTAAAAGCCGTGGCACTTTTCTCCCTGTGTTCTGAGACCGGTAAGATTGCAAAAGGTCTCTAATATCCTGATGTTTGTTTTCATGTCTTCCCAGGAGTCACTCAACAAGACCAGATCGTCCGCAAATGCCATCGCTGTGATGCTGTTCCCTTCTCGGTGGTATCCCTTGCCCTTCTCTTCCAGCTTGCATAACAGGGGGTCCATCGCCAGGTTAAATAAAAGGGGTGACAGCGGGTCACCCTGTTTTACCCCAACCCGGATCTGGATTTTATCTGTGTGTGTGTTTTTCTTCGTGGTGATATATGTACAGATGTTGTGGTACATATTGCTCACCAGTCCGACGATGTGGGGGTCCACTCCCCTTTGTTGCAAAGCGTGTATGATGTGCTGGTGGCTTACGGTGTCAAAAGCCTTGGCGATGTCCACAAATACAACACCCAGTGGTCTGTGTTCTCTTTTGGCCGACCGAATTATGGTTTGCAGGAGTTTCAGGTTTTCAGAGCATCCCGCCGCTCTAATGAAGCCTCTTTGCCTTGGGTTGAGGGGGCACGCTTTGCTCATCCTAGCTGTTACAATCCTGGAGAACAGTCTTAACAAGATAGAACCAATCGTGATAGGTCTCCAGTTATTAACGTCCTTTAAGCGCTCCGGTGTTGTCGATTTAGGAATTAAAACAGTCCTGCACCCCCTCACCATGTCCGGGATTTTTCCAGATGTTAACCATAAATTGAAGATCTCCGTGGTCCGGGAATACTCGGGATCCATCTTCTTGATGTCCCCAAGAGTAATCCCATCTGGACCTGGAGCTGAGCCCTTGCTCATCTCCTGCACATTTTTCTCAATTTCTTTTGCCGTAATTAAATCTCTGAAAGCACTATTGTCGGCTTTCCCAGTAATTTGAAAGTCCCCAAGGCTCTCGAATTCTCCAGGTGTTTCCCATCTGGCTTTAAAAACCGAATAAATTTCACCGGGTGGAATATTACAGGACAAACATTCCATATCGTCCAAAATAATTTTTGCCAGTTTTCCCCTGTCAAGATGGAATAATCGCTGGAAGCGAAGATAATCACCTCTCTTAATTGCTCTCTCTTTCATCCACTTCTGAAACGGTCTCCTTGGTTGCTTCTTCCGGGCCCCCATTGTTCTCTTATCTCGGGTTGCTGTTCTTATCTGGCTTATCGATTCCAGGCATCCAAAGCAGTCCTGCGCTGCTTCATCGATGATTGGCTGCATGTCCTGGCCTTCCAGCAACTGCTTGAATGCCCAGGGGAAGGTGTTAATTGTCCCAGCTGATAAGCGTTCCCCGAGTGTCCGCTGATAATGGGCCTGCAGCTGCTGATTGGTGGTTCCCTTTCGTCCGTTACCCTTCTCCAGATGGTGCCTTATCTTGCCCATTGTTCTCCCGCCAGCTGGCTTCCTGGACGGTTGGCTCTTATCAGGTCCATTGTCAACGGTTCCTGCCTGAGGTTGATGACTCATCTCAGGTTCCTCTTTCAAGCCCTCGGCCGCTCTTTGATGTTCCTCTGCTGGTTTCCTGGGAAGCAATCTTCTTTTGTCACTGATTTGCTTAGCTGTTTTGGTTGTGATGTGCTCCGCGATAAGTTTATTGATGTTTTTGTTGCCCTCAAACTGAGCCTCCAGCCTTATCAACAGTTCTTCCTCCTCCTTTGTCCAGCATCTTTTGTGAGCTCCTCGGTTAGATGTTTCCTTCGGTTGGGAAGCAGCGATCCTTTCTTGATTCCTTATCAGCGGGTGTGCCAATCTTTTGTGTTGTCCC
>NW_028276123.1:157500-160000 GCF_052056855.1 Sturnus vulgaris
TGCGAGGCAACCCCAGCCGCGCCGCCGGGGTGGCCCCCCCGGACGGCGATTGATCGTCAAGCGACGCTCAGACAGGCGTAGCCCCGGGAGGAACCCGGGGCCGCAAGTGCGTTCGAAGTGTCGATGATCAATGTGTCCTGCAATTCACATTAATTCTCGCAGCTAGCTGCGTTCTTCATCGACGCACGAGCCGAGTGATCCACCGCTAAGAGTTGTCTGGCTTTCGGGACCGCTCGCGTGAAGCGGCCCCTTTTCTGTTTCTGCAGGGACGCGCGCGCCCCCGCGCGCCCCGCTTCGACCGTACGAGCACACACAAACGGAGGAGGAGGAGGAGAAAGCGCGGGGCAAAAAAGAGAAACCCCGCGCAACGCTCCGAAGGTCGGCCAAAGAAAGGCGGAGGGGCCCGCGCCCCCGACCGCCTCCCCCCGCGAGGGGAGACGCCGCCTCGCGTGCCGTCCTTCGGAGGCGGCCCAGGCGCCCGGGCTCGGCCCGACCTCCGCGCGGAGGGGCTTGTGCGGCAACGCGCCGGACCGCGGGGGGCACGGTGGCCCGCCCGGCCTCTCGATCACGGGACGACTACGCGTTCGCGGGCCGGGGGCGCGACCGCCGGCCCCCGCCGCTCCCGGCTCACTCCCTGGCTTCTCCTTTTCACCGCTCCGCCGACTCGCGGAACGCCGCCGCGCCAAAACGCGGGGGCCGGCTCTCCCGCCAGCGGCCCCTGAACGTCGCCCGAAACGCCACGCGGCGGCGGGACCGTTCCGCCGGCGCAACCCCTGGCGCGGGACCGCTTGCCCGCCGGAAGGCGAACGCCCGGCGGGCCGCGCTCCGCCACCGGCGCCGGAGGCGGGACGCCGCCGAGACCCGAGCCGGCATCGCGGAGCGCCCGAGGTCTGCCGCTCGGCAAAACCCCTCCGCCACCCGCGGCCGCACTCCCGGGACCGCCGCCGCTTCGCACCGCCGAGCTGCCCTTCCGCGAGCACGCGCCCAGCGGGCAGGCGTACGGCGGCTGAGCCGGGGGGCACCGCCCGCTCCCCTCGTTTCCACTCGGGGACCGGACGGGGAAGCGCCCCCGCGGCCGCCCCGCACGCCTCCCCTTTTTTTTGGCCCACACGCGGCCGGGAAGGGCGACGGGGAAGCGGACGGGCGGGGCCCGGGCCGGGACGGCCGCCGGTGAAGGCGGGCGCCTCGCGGCCGACCGTCCCCCCCCCCCGGGGGGGGCGGGGACACTCGCCGAGCGGCGACGCCGCCGCTCGGCACGGGGTCGCCCGCGCCCGCCGGACCTCCGGCGATGGAGGAGCCGGCCGAGCGCTGCGCCCCAACGGGCGGGGACAGCGCTCCGAGTCAGGGGTGGCCGGCGGCCGGCGCCGCCGCGGTGCGGTTCGAGGCGACAAGGCCGTCGAGGCGAGAGGCGCGCGGTCGCGCCTGACGCGGCGCCGCCCGCGAGCCCGCGGCGGCGGCTAAGGAGAAAGAGCGAGAGAGCGCGGCGGGCCCCGGCGGCCGCAACCCCGCAGCTGAGGTAGGTAAGGCAGAGAGCGCGCGCCCTCTGCCGGCGTCGCCCCGCATCGCAGAGGCCAGCGGGGTCGGCCCCCCGCGGCCGATCGCGCGCCGCGGCCTCTCCGCCGAGACCGGGCCGCAGAGAGGGGGGGGGCAGGGCGCCCCTTCCCCGGCCCGGCACGGGTGGCCCCCGCGCGCGGGCAAGCGCGGCGGGACGCCGACGACGGCGAGCGCGGCCGGTCGCGACGGACACGCCACCGCAGGGGATCGGCGGGAGTAGCTCCCCACCCCTCGATGGCGCCCCGCGCCGCCACCGCCCGACACCCGCTGCCGCCGCCGCCACCGCCGCCGCCGCCGCGGCGGGGCCGTGCCGGGCCGCCCGAGTCTTTAAACCTCCGCCCGGCTCGGCGGCCCTTTCGGCCCCCAACAGGCGTTTGACGACGCCGAGGGAAACCGGCAGGAGACCGCCGAGGCGCGAAGCGCTAGGTACCTGGCCCTGGGGTGAGGGAAACGACCTGCATGGCCCCGCCGGGGTGCCTCCCCCGCTGCCACCCTCGGGGGAGCGTCCACCGGCGGGGGCGCGCCCGACGTCCGCTGCCATCACCGCGGCAATCCTTCTCGGGGCCCGGGGTTTCCCTCAGTAGCCCGGCGCTGCGCCCGAGAGGACCACCGCGGCTCGGGCCGCCCCGCCGGCGCGGGGAACACGGCCCAGCCACCGAGAAACCTCGCACACCCCCGGCCGAGAGAGGCCACGGCGACGACGGTGCGGACCGTCGCCGCCGCGCCACCCGGCGGCGGCTCGCGCACGTGCGCGCTCCCCCTGGAGGCGCGACCCGGAACTGCCGGAGCCCGGCCCTCGGGAGCTCCTCTGCCGCGCGAGGAGGCCGCTCGGCCAAGGAGAGCGGGATTTTGCCGGGCGGCAAAGCCCCGCGTCCCCCCCCGCGCTCTGGGGAAGGGCCGGAGGAGCCGCCTCCTCCGAGCCCCGAAGGCCTTCCCGCGCGCACCC
>NW_028276123.1:165000-192500 GCF_052056855.1 Sturnus vulgaris
CCCGGCTGCCGGCCACCAGCGTGCACCGGGACCGACAGCCGAAGAAATGCCGCACCCGGCGAGCGGGCGGGGCCCCGGCTTAAGGCCGGGCAGAAAAGGGGCGAGGCGCCGCCGCCTCGCCCGCCACCATCCCCGGGGGAGCGAGCGGGCGCCCGGCTCCCCGTTGTCACGAAACCGGCAGCAGCCGGGCCGGAGCGGGACACACTCGCGGCTTTCTCGCCCTCTCTCTGGGCCTTTTTCTCGCTTCTCCCCCGCCTGGAACAACGCAGCCTCGCCTGGGCCGGGGGAGCGCGGTGGCTCTCGGATCGCATCGCTCTCTCTGGGGGCTTTCTCGCTTCTCCCCCGGACTGAACACGCAGCCTCGGCCTGGGCCGGGGAGCGGCTCTCGGATCGCATCGGTCTCTCTGGGGGCTTTCTCGCTTCTCCCCCGACTGAGCACGCAGCCTCGCCTGGGCCGGGGAGCGGCTCTCGGATCGCATCGGTCTCTCTCTCTGGGCTAACCTGTCCCAGTCGAACTGGGTAAGACGGGAAGCCGGACGAAGCCACGCGACTCGCCCCGACATCGGCGGTGTTCTTCTGGCCCTGGCGACCGCACGCGCGTCCGCCCTTCTCCGCCACGGACACAGGCACGGCAACAGCCTGTGGGGATACGGCCCGTCACCTCGTTCCCATAATACGGACAGATGGGCCCGAAGCGGCGGAGGCCGGAAAGAGAACCGATGTACGTGACCGAGGGGGCGCAGTGGCGCACGCCGCCTTCTACGATGACATAGCCGGAGGCAGCGAGAAACAGCGACCCCTTGGAGTACTTCCAGGCCGGCAGCGGACAACAGGTCTACCAGCCATGAAACGGGCAACAGGTCTACCGACGGCTTGCTGCGGACAACAGGTCTACCCAGCCATGAAACGGGCAACAGGTCTACCAAGCTGCGGACACCAGGTCTACCCAGGGCATGCTGCGGACACCAGGTCTACCCACGGCTTGCTGCGGACAACAGGTCTACCCAGCTGCGGACACCAGGTCTACCCAGGGCATGAAAAGGGCAACAGGTCTACCAAGCTGCGGACACCAGGTCTACCCAGGGCATGCTGCGGACACCAGGTCTACCCACGGCTTGCTGCGGACAACAGGTCTACCCAGCCATGAAACGGGCAACAGGTCTACCAAGCTGCGGACACCAGGTCTACCCAGGGCATGCTGCGGACACCAGGTCTACCCACGGCTTGCTGCGGACACCAGGTCTACCCACGGCTTGCTGCGGACACCAGGTCTACCCAGCCATGAAACGGGCAACAGGTCTACCAAGCTGCGGACACCAGGTCTACCCAGGGCATGCTGCGGACACCAGGTCTACCCACGGCTTGCTGCGGACACCAGGTCTACCCAGCCATGAAACGGGCAACAGGTCTACCAAGCTGCGGACACCAGGTCTACCCAGGGCATGCTGCGGACAACAGGTCTACCCAGCCATGAAACGGGCAACAGGTCTACTCACGGCTTGCTGCGGACACCAGGTCTACCCAGCCATGAAACGGGCAACAGGTCTACCAAGCTGCGGACACCAGGTCTACCCAGGGCATGCTGCGGACACCAGGTCTACCCACTCAATGCTGCGGACAACAGGTCTACCCAGGCATGAATCGGGCAACAGGTCTACCAAGCTCCGGACACCAGGTCTACCCACGGCTTGCTGCGGACACCAGGTCTACCCAGCCATGAAACGGGCAACAGGTCTACCAAGCTGCGGACACCAGGTCTACCCAGGGCATGCTGCGGACACCAGGTCTACCCAGCCATGAAACGGGCAACAGGTCTACTCACGGCTTGCTGCGGACACCAGGTCTACCCAGCCATGAAACGGGCAACAGGTCTACCAAGCTGCGGACACCAGGTCTACCCAGGGCATGCTGCGGACACCAGGTCTACCCAGCCATGAAACGGGCAACAGGTCTACTCACGGCTTGCTGCGGACACCAGGTCTACCCAGCCATGAAACGGGCAACAGGTCTACCAAGCTGCGGACACCAGGTCTACCCAGGGCATGCTGCGGACACCAGGTCTACCCAGGGCATGCTGCGGACAACAGGTCTACCCAGGCATGAATCGGGCAACAGGTCTACCAAGCTCCGGACACCAGGTCTACCCACGGCTTGCTGCGGACACCAGGTCTACCCAGCCATGAAACGGGCAACAGGTCTACCAAGCTGCGGACACCAGGTCTACCCAGGGCATGCTGCGGACACCAGGTCTACCCAGCCATGAAACGGGCAACAGGTCTACTCACGGCTTGCTGCGGACACCAGGTCTACCCAGCCATGAAACGGGCAACAGGTCTACCAAGCTGCGGACACCAGGTCTACCCAGGGCATGCTGCGGACACCAGGTCTACCCACGGCTTGCTGCGGACACCAGGTCTACCCAGCCATGAAACGGGCAACAGGTCTACCCAGCTGCGGACACCAGGTCTACCCAGGGCATGCTGCGGACACCAGGTCTACCCAGCCATGAAACGGGCAACAGGTCTACTCACGGCTTGCAGCGGACAACAGGTCTACCCAGCCATGAAACGGGCAACAGGTCTACCAAGCTGCGGACACCAGGTCTACCCAGGGCATGCTGCGGACACCAGGTCTACCCACGGCTTGCTGCGGACAACAGGTCTACCCAGGCATGAAACGGGCAACAGGTCTACCAAGCTGCGGACACCAGGTCTACCCAGGGCATGCTGCGGACACCAGGTCTACCCACGGCTTGCTGCGGACACCAGGTCTACCAACTCAATGCTGCGGACAACAGGTCTACCCAGCCATGAAACGGGCAACAGGTCTACCAAGCTGCGGACACCAGGTCTACCCACGGCTTGCTGCGGACACCAGGTCTACCCAGCCATGAAACGGGCAACAGGTCTACCAAGCTGCGGACACCAGGTCTACCCAGGGCATGCTGCGGACACCAGGTCTACCCACGGCTTGCTGCGGACAACAGGTCTACCCAGCCATGAATCGGGCAACAGGTCTACCAAGCTGCGGACACCAGGTCTACCCACGGCTTGCTGCGGACACCAGGTCTACCCAGCCATGAAACGGGCACCAGGTCTACTCACGGCTTGCTGCGGACACCAGGTCTACCCAGCCATGAAACGGGCAACAGGTCTACCAAGCTGCGGACACCAGGTCTACCCAGCCATGAAACGGGCAACAGGTCTACCAACTCAATGCTGCGGACAACAGGTCTACCCAGCCATGAAACGGGCAACAGGTCTACCAAGCTGCGGACACCAGGTCTACCCACGGCTTGCTGCGGACACCAGGTCTACCAACTCAATGCTGCGGACACCAGGTCTACCCAGCCATGAAACGGGCAACAGGTCTACCAAGCTGCGGACACCAGGTCTACCCACGGCTTGCTGCGGACAACAGGTCTACCCAGGCATGAATCGGGCAACAGGTCTACCAAGCTGCGGACACCAGGTCTACCCACGGCTTGCTGCGGACAACAGGTCTACCCAGCCATGAAACGGGCAACAGGTCTACCAAGCTGCGGACACCAGGTCTACCCAGGGCATGCTGCGGACACCAGGTCTACCCAGCCATGAAACGGGCAACAGGTCTACTCACGGCTTGCTGCGGACACCAGGTCTACCCAGCCATGAAACGGGCAACAGGTCTACCAAGCTGCGGACACCAGGTCTACCCAGGGCATGCTGCGGACACCAGGTCTACCCAGTCATGAAACGGGCAACAGGTCTACTCACGGCTTGCTGCGGACAACAGGTCTACCCAGCCATGAAACGGGCAACAGGTCTACCAAGCTGCGGACAACAGGTCTACCCAGGGCATGCTGCGGACACCAGGTCTACCCACTCAATGCTGCGGACAACAGGTCTACCCAGGCATGAATCGGGCAACAGGTCTACCAAGCTCCGGACACCAGGTCTACCCACGGCTTGCTGCGGACAACAGGTCTACCCAGCCATGAAACGGGCAACAGGTCTACCAAGCTGCGGACACCAGGTCTACCCAGGGCATGCTGCGGACACCAGGTCTACCCAGCCATGAAACGGGCAACAGGTCTACTCACGGCTTGCTGCGGACAACAGGTCTACCCAGCCATGAAACGGGCAACAGGTCTACCAAGCTGCGGACACCAGGTCTACCCAGGGCATGCTGCGGACACCAGGTCTACCCACTCAATGCTGCGGACAACAGGTCTACCCAGGCATGAATCGGGCAACAGGTCTACCAAGCTCCGGACACCAGGTCTACCCACGGCTTGCTGCGGACAACAGGTCTACCCAGCCATGAAACGGGCAACAGGTCTACCAAGCTGCGGACACCAGGTCTACCCAGGGCATGCTGCGGACACCAGGTCTACCCAGCCATGAAACGGGCAACAGGTCTACTCACGGCTTGCTGCGGACACCAGGTCTACCCAGCCATGAAACGGGCAACAGGTCTACCAAGCTGCGGACACCAGGTCTACCCAGGGCATGCTGCGGACACCAGGTCTACCCACTCAATGCTGCGGACAACAGGTCTACCCAGGCATGAATCGGGCAACAGGTCTACCAAGCTCCGGACACCAGGTCTACCCACGGCTTGCTGCGGACACCAGGTCTACCCAGCCATGAAACGGGCAACAGGTCTACCAAGCTGCGGACACCAGGTCTACCCAGGGCATGCTGCGGACACCAGGTCTACCCAGCCATGAAACGGGCAACAGGTCTACTCACGGCTTGCTGCGGACACCAGGTCTACCCAGCCATGAAACGGGCAACAGGTCTACCAAGCTGCGGACACCAGGTCTACCCAGGGCATGCTGCGGACACCAGGTCTACCCAGCCATGAAACGGGCAACAGGTCTACTCACGGCTTGCTGCGGACACCAGGTCTACCCAGCCATGAAACGGGCAACAGGTCTACCAAGCTGCGGACACCAGGTCTACCCAGGGCATGCTGCGGACACCAGGTCTACCCAGGGCATGCTGCGGACAACAGGTCTACCCAGGCATGAATCGGGCAACAGGTCTACCAAGCTCCGGACACCAGGTCTACCCACGGCTTGCTGCGGACACCAGGTCTACCCAGCCATGAAACGGGCAACAGGTCTACCAAGCTGCGGACACCAGGTCTACCCAGGGCATGCTGCGGACACCAGGTCTACCCAGCCATGAAACGGGCAACAGGTCTACTCACGGCTTGCTGCGGACACCAGGTCTACCCAGCCATGAAACGGGCAACAGGTCTACCAAGCTGCGGACACCAGGTCTACCCAGGGCATGCTGCGGACACCAGGTCTACCCAGCCATGAAACGGGCAACAGGTCTACTCACGGCTTGCTGCGGACACCAGGTCTACCCAGCCATGAAACGGGCAACAGGTCTACCAAGCTGCGGACACCAGGTCTACCCAGGGCATGCTGCGGACACCAGGTCTACCCAGGGCATGCTGCGGACAACAGGTCTACCCAGGCATGAATCGGGCAACAGGTCTACCAAGCTGCGGACACCAGGTCTACCCAGGGCATGCTGCGGACACCAGGTCTACCCAGCCATGAAACGGGCAACAGGTCTACCAAGCTGCGGACAACAGGTCTACCCAGGGCATGCTGCGGACACCAGGTCTACCCAGCCATGAAACGGGCAACAGGTCTACTCACGGCTTGCTGCGGACACCAGGTCTACCCAGCCATGAAACGGGCAACAGGTCTACCAAGCTGCGGACACCAGGTCTACCCAGGGCATGCTGCGGACACCAGGTCTACCCAGCCATGAAACGGGCAACAGGTCTACTCACGTCTTGCTGCGGACACCAGGTCTACCCAGCCATGAAACGGGCAACAGGTCTACCAAGCTGCGGACACCAGGTCTACTCACGGCTTGCTGCGGACACCAGGTCTACCCAGCCATGAAACGGGCAACAGGTCTACTCACGGCTTGCTGCGGACACCAGGTCTACCCAGCCATGAAACGGGCAACAGGTCTACCAAGCTGCGGACAACAGGTCTACCCAGGGCATGCTGCGGACAACAGGTCTACCCAGCCATGAAACGGGCAACAGGTCTACTCACGGCTTGCTGCGGACACCAGGTCTACCCAGCCATGAAACGGGCAACAGGTCTACCAAGCTGCGGACACCAGGTCTACCCAGGGCATGCTGCGGACACCAGGTCTACCCACGGCTTGCTGCGGACACCAGGTCTACCCAGCCATGAAACGGGCAACAGGTCTACCAAGCTGCGGACACCAGGTCTACCCAGGGCATGCTGCGGACACCAGGTCTACCCACGGCTTGCTGCGGACAACAGGTCTACCCAGCCATGAAACGGGCAACAGGTCTACCAAGCTGCGGACACCAGGTCTACCCAGGGCATGCTGCGGACAACAGGTCTACCCAGCCATGAAACGGGCAACAGGTCTACTCACGGCTTGCTGCGGACAACAGGTCTACCAAGCCATGAAACGGGCAACAGGTCTACCAAGCTGCGGACACCAGGTCTACCCAGGGCATGCTGCGGACACCAGGTCTACCCACTCAATGCTGCGGACAACAGGTCTACCCAGGCATGAATCGGGCAACAGGTCTACCAAGCTCCGGACACCAGGTCTACCCACGGCTTGCTGCGGACACCAGGTCTACCCAGCCATGAAACGGGCAACAGGTCTACCAAGCTGCGGACACCAGGTCTACCCAGGGCATGCTGCGGACACCAGGTCTACCCAGCCATGAAACGGGCAACAGGTCTACCAAGCTGCGGACACCAGGTCTACCCAGGGCATGCTGCGGACACCAGGTCTACCCAGGGCATGCTGCGGACAACAGGTCTACCCAGGCATGAATCGGGCAACAGGTCTACCAAGCTCCGGACACCAGGTCTACCCACGGCTTGCTGCGGACACCAGGTCTACCCAGCCATGAAACGGGCAACAGGTCTACCAAGCTGCGGACACCAGGTCTACCCAGGGCATGCTGCGGACACCAGGTCTACCCAGCCATGAAACGGGCAACAGGTCTACTCACGGCTTGCTGCGGACACCAGGTCTACCCAGCCATGAAACGGGCAACAGGTCTACCAAGCTGCGGACACCAGGTCTACCCAGGGCATGCTGCGGACACCAGGTCTACCCAGCCATGAAACGGGCAACAGGTCTACTCACGGCTTGCTGCGGACACCAGGTCTACCCAGCCATGAAACGGGCAACAGGTCTACCAAGCTGCGGACACCAGGTCTACCCAGGGCATGCTGCGGACACCAGGTCTACCCAGGGCATGCTGCGGACAACAGGTCTACCCAGGCATGAATCGGGCAACAGGTCTACCAAGCTGCGGACACCAGGTCTACCCAGGGCATGCTGCGGACACCAGGTCTACCCAGCCATGAAACGGGCAACAGGTCTACCAAGCTGCGGACACCAGGTCTACCCAGGGCATGCTGCGGACACCAGGTCTACCCAGCCATGAAACGGGCAACAGGTCTACTCACGGCTTGCTGCGGACACCAGGTCTACCCAGCCATGAAACGGGCAACAGGTCTACCAAGCTGCGGACACCAGGTCTACCCAGGGCATGCTGCGGACACCAGGTCTACCCAGCCATGAAACGGGCAACAGGTCTACTCACGTCTTGCTGCGGACACCAGGTCTACCCAGCCATGAAACGGGCAACAGGTCTACCAAGCTGCGGACACCAGGTCTACTCACGGCTTGCTGCGGACACCAGGTCTACCCAGCCATGAAACGGGCAACAGGTCTACTCACGGCTTGCTGCGGACACCAGGTCTACCCAGCCATGAAACGGGCAACAGGTCTACCAAGCTGCGGACAACAGGTCTACCCAGGGCATGCTGCGGACAACAGGTCTACCCAGCCATGAAACGGGCAACAGGTCTACTCACGGCTTGCTGCGGACACCAGGTCTACCCAGCCATGAAACGGGCAACAGGTCTACCAAGCTGCGGACACCAGGTCTACCCAGGGCATGCTGCGGACACCAGGTCTACCCACGGCTTGCTGCGGACACCAGGTCTACCCAGCCATGAAACGGGCAACAGGTCTACCAAGCTGCGGACACCAGGTCTACCCAGGGCATGCTGCGGACACCAGGTCTACCCACGGCTTGCTGCGGACAACAAGTCTACCCAGCCATGAAACGGGCAACAGGTCTACCAAGCTGCGGACACCAGGTCTACCCAGGGCATGCTGCGGACAACAGGTCTACCCAGCCATGAAACGGGCAACAGGTCTACTCACGGCTTGCTGCGGACACCAGGTCTACCCAGCCATGAAACGGGCAACAGGTCTACCAAGCTGCGGACACCAGGTCTACCCAGGGCATGCTGCGGACACCAGGTCTACCAACTCAATGCTGCGGACAACAGGTCTACCCAGCCATGAATCGGGCAACAGGTCTACCAAGCTGCGGACACCAGGTCTACCCACGGCTTGCTGCGGACACCAGGTCTACCCAGCCATGAAACGGGCAACAGGTCTACCAAGCTGCGGACACCAGGTCTACCCAGGGCATGCTGCGGACACCAGGTCTACCCAGCCATGAAACGGGCAACAGGTCTACTCACGGCTTGCTGCGGACAACAGGTCTACCCAGCCATGAAACGGGCAACAGGTCTACCAAGCTGCGGACACCAGGTCTACCCAGGGCATGCTGCGGACACCAGGTCTACCCACGGCTTGCTGCGGACAACAGGTCTACCCAGGCATGAATCGGGCAACAGGTCTACCAAGCTGCGGACACCAGGTCTACCCAGGGCATGCTGCGGACACCAGGTCTACCCACGGCTTGCTGCGGACAACAGGTCTACCCAGCCATGAATCGGGCAACAGGTCTACCAAGCTCCGGACACCAGGTCTACCCACGGCTTGCTGCGGACACCAGGTCTACCCAGCCATGAAACGGGCAACAGGTCTACCAAGCTGCGGACACCAGGTCTACCCAGCCATGAAACGGGCAACAGGTCTACCAACTCAATGCTGCGGACAACAGGTCTACCCAGCCATGAAACGGGCAACAGGTCTACCAAGCTGCGGACACCAGGTCTACCCACGGCTTGCTGCGGACACCAGGTCTACCCAGCCATGAAACGGGCAACAGGTCTACCAAGCTGCGGACACCAGGTCTACCCAGGGCATGCTGCGTACAACAGGTCTACCCAGCCATGAAACGGGCAACAGGTCTACTCACGGCTTGCTGCGGACAACAGGTCTACCCAGCCATGAAACGGGCAACAGGTCTACCAAGCTGCGGACAACAGGTCTACCCAGGGCATGCTGCGGACACCAGGTCTACCCAGCCATGAAACGGGCAACAGGTCTACTCACGGCTTGCTGCGGACACCAGGTCTACCCAGCCATGAATCGGGCAACAGGTCTACCAAGCTGCGGACAACAGGTCTACCCAGCCATGAAACGGGCAACAGGTCTACCATCTCAATGCTGCGGACACCAGGTCTACCCAGCCATGAAACGGGCAACAGGTCTACCAAGCTGCGGACACCAGGTCTACCCAGGGCATGCTGCGGACACCAGGTCTACCCAGCCATGAAACGGGCAACAGGTCTACTCACGGCTTGCTGCGGACACCAGGTCTACCCAGCCATGAAACGGGCAACAGGTCTACCAAGCTGCGGACACCAGGTCTACCCAGCTATGAAACGGGCAACAGGTCTACCAAGCTGCGGACACCAGGTCTACCCAGGGCATGCTGCGGACACCAGGTCTACCAACTCAATGCTGCGGACAACAGGTCTACCCAGCCATGAATCGGGCAACAGGTCTACCAAGCTGCGGACACCAGGTCTACCCACGGCTTGCTGCGGACAACAGGTCTACCCAGCCATGAAACGGGCAACAGGTCTACCAAGCTGCGGACACCAGGTCTACCCAGGGCATGCTGCGGACACCAGGTCTACCCAGCCATGAAACGGGCAACAGGTCTACCAAGCTGCGGACACCAGGTCTACCCAGGGCATGCTGCGGACACCAGGTCTACCAACTCAATGCTGCGGACAACAGGTCTACCCAGCCATGAAACGGGCAACAGGTCTACCAAGCTGCGGACACCAGGTCTACCCAGGGCATGCTGCGGACACCAGGTCTACCAACTCAATGCTGCGGACACCAGGTCTACCCAGCCATGAATCGGGCAACAGGTCTACCAAGCTGCGGACACCAGGTCTACCCAGGGCATGCTGCGGACACCAGGTCTACCCAGCCATGAAACGGGCAACAGGTCTACTCACGGCTTGCTGCGGACAACAGGTCTACCCAGCCATGAAACGGGCAACAGGTCTACCAAGCTGCGGACACCAGGTCTACCCAGGGCATGCTGCGGACACCAGGTCTACCCACTCAATGCTGCGGACAACAGGTCTACCCAGGCATGAATCGGGCAACAGGTCTACCAAGCTGCGGACACCAGGTCTACCCAGGGCATGCTGCGGACACCAGGTCTACCCACGGCTTGCTGCGGACAACAGGTCTACCCAGGCATGAATCGGGCAACAGGTCTACCAAGCTCCGGACACCAGGTCTACCCACGGCTTGCTGCGGACACCAGGTCTACCCAGCCATGAAACGGGCAACAGGTCTACCAAGCTGCGGACACCAGGTCTACCCAGCCATGAAACGGGCAACAGGTCTACCAACTCAATGCTGCGGACAACAGGTCTACCCAGCCATGAAACGGGCAACAGGTCTACCAAGCTGCGGACACCAGGTCTACCCACGGCTTGCTGCGGACACCAGGTCTACCCAGCCATGAAACGGGCAACAGGTCTACCAAGCTGCGGACACCAGGTCTACCCAGGGCATGCTGCGGACAACAGGTCTACCCAGCCATGAAACGGGCAACAGGTCTACTCACGGCTTGCTGCGGACACCAGGTCTACCCAGCCATGAAACGGGCAACAGGTCTACCAAGCTGCGGACACCAGGTCTACCCAGGGCATGCTGCGGACACCAGGTCTACCCACTCAATGCTGCGGACAACAGGTCTACCCAGGCATGAATCGGGCAACAGGTCTACCAAGCTCCGGACACCAGGTCTACCCACGGCTTGCTGCGGACACCAGGTCTACCCAGCCATGAAACGGGCAACAGGTCTACCAAGCTGCGGACACCAGGTCTACCCAGGGCATGCTGCGGACACCAGGTCTACCCAGCCATGAAACGGGCAACAGGTCTACTCACGGCTTGCTGCGGACACCAGGTCTACCCAGCCATGAAACGGGCAACAGGTCTACCAAGCTGCGGACACCAGGTCTACCCAGGGCATGCTGCGGACACCAGGTCTACCCAGCCATGAAACGGGCAACAGGTCTACTCACGGCTTGCTGCGGACACCAGGTCTACCCAGCCATGAAACGGGCAACAGGTCTACCAAGCTGCGGACACCAGGTCTACCCAGGGCATGCTGCGGACACCAGGTCTACCCAGGGCATGCTGCGGACAACAGGTCTACCCAGGCATGAATCGGGCAACAGGTCTACCAAGCTCCGGACACCAGGTCTACCCACGGCTTGCTGCGGACACCAGGTCTACCCAGCCATGAAACGGGCAACAGGTCTACCAAGCTGCGGACACCAGGTCTACCCAGGGCATGCTGCGGACACCAGGTCTACCCAGCCATGAAACGGGCAACAGGTCTACTCACGGCTTGCTGCGGACACCAGGTCTACCCAGCCATGAAACGGGCAACAGGTCTACCAAGCTGCGGACACCAGGTCTACCCAGGGCATGCTGCGGACACCAGGTCTACCCACGGCTTGCTGCGGACACCAGGTCTACCCAGCCATGAAACGGGCAACAGGTCTACCCAGCTGCGGACACCAGGTCTACCCAGGGCATGCTGCGGACACCAGGTCTACCCAGCCATGAAACGGGCAACAGGTCTACTCACGGCTTGCAGCGGACAACAGGTCTACCCAGCCATGAAACGGGCAACAGGTCTACCAAGCTGCGGACACCAGGTCTACCCAGGGCATGCTGCGGACACCAGGTCTACCCACTCAATGCTGCGGACAACAGGTCTACCCAGGCATGAAACGGGCAACAGGTCTACCAAGCTGCGGACACCAGGTCTACCCAGGGCATGCTGCGGACACCAGGTCTACCCACGGCTTGCTGCGGACACCAGGTCTACCAACTCAATGCTGCGGACAACAGGTCTACCCAGCCATGAAACGGGCAACAGGTCTACCAAGCTGCGGACACCAGGTCTACCCACGGCTTGCTGCGGACACCAGGTCTACCCAGCCATGAAACGGGCAACAGGTCTACCAAGCTGCGGACACCAGGTCTACCCAGGGCATGCTGCGGACACCAGGTCTACCCACGGCTTGCTGCGGACAACAGGTCTACCCAGCCATGAATCGGGCAACAGGTCTACCAAGCTGCGGACACCAGGTCTACCCACGGCTTGCTGCGGACACCAGGTCTACCCAGCCATGAAACGGGCACCAGGTCTACTCACGGCTTGCTGCGGACACCAGGTCTACCCAGCCATGAAACGGGCAACAGGTCTACCAAGCTGCGGACACCAGGTCTACCCAGCCATGAAACGGGCAACAGGTCTACCAACTCAATGCTGCGGACAACAGGTCTACCCAGCCATGAAACGGGCAACAGGTCTACCAAGCTGCGGACACCAGGTCTACCCACGGCTTGCTGCGGACACCAGGTCTACCAACTCAATGCTGCGGACACCAGGTCTACCCAGCCATGAAACGGGCAACAGGTCTACCAAGCTGCGGACACCAGGTCTACCCACGGCTTGCTGCGGACAACAGGTCTACCCAGGCATGAATCGGGCAACAGGTCTACCAAGCTGCGGACACCAGGTCTACCCACGGCTTGCTGCGGACAACAGGTCTACCCAGCCATGAAACGGGCAACAGGTCTACCAAGCTGCGGACACCAGGTCTACCCAGGGCATGCTGCGGACACCAGGTCTACCCAGCCATGAAACGGGCAACAGGTCTACTCACGGCTTGCTGCGGACACCAGGTCTACCCAGCCATGAAACGGGCAACAGGTCTACCAAGCTGCGGACACCAGGTCTACCCAGGGCATGCTGCGGACACCAGGTCTACCCAGTCATGAAACGGGCAACAGGTCTACTCACGGCTTGCTGCGGACAACAGGTCTACCCAGCCATGAAACGGGCAACAGGTCTACCAAGCTGCGGACAACAGGTCTACCCAGGGCATGCTGCGGACACCAGGTCTACCCACTCAATGCTGCGGACAACAGGTCTACCCAGGCATGAATCGGGCAACAGGTCTACCAAGCTCCGGACACCAGGTCTACCCACGGCTTGCTGCGGACAACAGGTCTACCCAGCCATGAAACGGGCAACAGGTCTACCAAGCTGCGGACACCAGGTCTACCCAGGGCATGCTGCGGACACCAGGTCTACCCAGCCATGAAACGGGCAACAGGTCTACTCACGGCTTGCTGCGGACAACAGGTCTACCCAGCCATGAAACGGGCAACAGGTCTACCAAGCTGCGGACACCAGGTCTACCCAGGGCATGCTGCGGACACCAGGTCTACCCACTCAATGCTGCGGACAACAGGTCTACCCAGGCATGAATCGGGCAACAGGTCTACCAAGCTCCGGACACCAGGTCTACCCACGGCTTGCTGCGGACAACAGGTCTACCCAGCCATGAAACGGGCAACAGGTCTACCAAGCTGCGGACACCAGGTCTACCCAGGGCATGCTGCGGACACCAGGTCTACCCAGCCATGAAACGGGCAACAGGTCTACTCACGGCTTGCTGCGGACACCAGGTCTACCCAGCCATGAAACGGGCAACAGGTCTACCAAGCTGCGGACACCAGGTCTACCCAGGGCATGCTGCGGACACCAGGTCTACCCACTCAATGCTGCGGACAACAGGTCTACCCAGGCATGAATCGGGCAACAGGTCTACCAAGCTCCGGACACCAGGTCTACCCACGGCTTGCTGCGGACACCAGGTCTACCCAGCCATGAAACGGGCAACAGGTCTACCAAGCTGCGGACACCAGGTCTACCCAGGGCATGCTGCGGACACCAGGTCTACCCAGCCATGAAACGGGCAACAGGTCTACTCACGGCTTGCTGCGGACACCAGGTCTACCCAGCCATGAAACGGGCAACAGGTCTACCAAGCTGCGGACACCAGGTCTACCCAGGGCATGCTGCGGACACCAGGTCTACCCAGCCATGAAACGGGCAACAGGTCTACTCACGGCTTGCTGCGGACACCAGGTCTACCCAGCCATGAAACGGGCAACAGGTCTACCAAGCTGCGGACACCAGGTCTACCCAGGGCATGCTGCGGACACCAGGTCTACCCAGGGCATGCTGCGGACAACAGGTCTACCCAGGCATGAATCGGGCAACAGGTCTACCAAGCTCCGGACACCAGGTCTACCCACGGCTTGCTGCGGACACCAGGTCTACCCAGCCATGAAACGGGCAACAGGTCTACCAAGCTGCGGACACCAGGTCTACCCAGGGCATGCTGCGGACACCAGGTCTACCCAGCCATGAAACGGGCAACAGGTCTACTCACGGCTTGCTGCGGACACCAGGTCTACCCAGCCATGAAACGGGCAACAGGTCTACCAAGCTGCGGACACCAGGTCTACCCAGGGCATGCTGCGGACACCAGGTCTACCCAGCCATGAAACGGGCAACAGGTCTACTCACGGCTTGCTGCGGACACCAGGTCTACCCAGCCATGAAACGGGCAACAGGTCTACCAAGCTGCGGACACCAGGTCTACCCAGGGCATGCTGCGGACACCAGGTCTACCCAGGGCATGCTGCGGACAACAGGTCTACCCAGGCATGAATCGGGCAACAGGTCTACCAAGCTGCGGACACCAGGTCTACCCAGGGCATGCTGCGGACACCAGGTCTACCCAGCCATGAAACGGGCAACAGGTCTACCAAGCTGCGGACAACAGGTCTACCCAGGGCATGCTGCGGACACCAGGTCTACCCAGCCATGAAACGGGCAACAGGTCTACTCACGGCTTGCTGCGGACACCAGGTCTACCCAGCCATGAAACGGGCAACAGGTCTACCAAGCTGCGGACACCAGGTCTACCCAGGGCATGCTGCGGACACCAGGTCTACCCAGCCATGAAACGGGCAACAGGTCTACTCACGTCTTGCTGCGGACACCAGGTCTACCCAGCCATGAAACGGGCAACAGGTCTACCAAGCTGCGGACACCAGGTCTACTCACGGCTTGCTGCGGACACCAGGTCTACCCAGCCATGAAACGGGCAACAGGTCTACTCACGGCTTGCTGCGGACACCAGGTCTACCCAGCCATGAAACGGGCAACAGGTCTACCAAGCTGCGGACAACAGGTCTACCCAGGGCATGCTGCGGACAACAGGTCTACCCAGCCATGAAACGGGCAACAGGTCTACTCACGGCTTGCTGCGGACACCAGGTCTACCCAGCCATGAAACGGGCAACAGGTCTACCAAGCTGCGGACACCAGGTCTACCCAGGGCATGCTGCGGACACCAGGTCTACCCACGGCTTGCTGCGGACACCAGGTCTACCCAGCCATGAAACGGGCAACAGGTCTACCAAGCTGCGGACACCAGGTCTACCCAGGGCATGCTGCGGACACCAGGTCTACCCACGGCTTGCTGCGGACAACAGGTCTACCCAGCCATGAAACGGGCAACAGGTCTACCAAGCTGCGGACACCAGGTCTACCCAGGGCATGCTGCGGACAACAGGTCTACCCAGCCATGAAACGGGCAACAGGTCTACTCACGGCTTGCTGCGGACAACAGGTCTACCAAGCCATGAAACGGGCAACAGGTCTACCAAGCTGCGGACACCAGGTCTACCCAGGGCATGCTGCGGACACCAGGTCTACCCACTCAATGCTGCGGACAACAGGTCTACCCAGGCATGAATCGGGCAACAGGTCTACCAAGCTCCGGACACCAGGTCTACCCACGGCTTGCTGCGGACACCAGGTCTACCCAGCCATGAAACGGGCAACAGGTCTACCAAGCTGCGGACACCAGGTCTACCCAGGGCATGCTGCGGACACCAGGTCTACCCAGCCATGAAACGGGCAACAGGTCTACCAAGCTGCGGACACCAGGTCTACCCAGGGCATGCTGCGGACACCAGGTCTACCCAGGGCATGCTGCGGACAACAGGTCTACCCAGGCATGAATCGGGCAACAGGTCTACCAAGCTCCGGACACCAGGTCTACCCACGGCTTGCTGCGGACACCAGGTCTACCCAGCCATGAAACGGGCAACAGGTCTACCAAGCTGCGGACACCAGGTCTACCCAGGGCATGCTGCGGACACCAGGTCTACCCAGCCATGAAACGGGCAACAGGTCTACTCACGGCTTGCTGCGGACACCAGGTCTACCCAGCCATGAAACGGGCAACAGGTCTACCAAGCTGCGGACACCAGGTCTACCCAGGGCATGCTGCGGACACCAGGTCTACCCAGCCATGAAACGGGCAACAGGTCTACTCACGGCTTGCTGCGGACACCAGGTCTACCCAGCCATGAAACGGGCAACAGGTCTACCAAGCTGCGGACACCAGGTCTACCCAGGGCATGCTGCGGACACCAGGTCTACCCAGGGCATGCTGCGGACAACAGGTCTACCCAGGCATGAATCGGGCAACAGGTCTACCAAGCTGCGGACACCAGGTCTACCCAGGGCATGCTGCGGACACCAGGTCTACCCAGCCATGAAACGGGCAACAGGTCTACCAAGCTGCGGACACCAGGTCTACCCAGGGCATGCTGCGGACACCAGGTCTACCCAGCCATGAAACGGGCAACAGGTCTACTCACGGCTTGCTGCGGACACCAGGTCTACCCAGCCATGAAACGGGCAACAGGTCTACCAAGCTGCGGACACCAGGTCTACCCAGGGCATGCTGCGGACACCAGGTCTACCCAGCCATGAAACGGGCAACAGGTCTACTCACGTCTTGCTGCGGACACCAGGTCTACCCAGCCATGAAACGGGCAACAGGTCTACCAAGCTGCGGACACCAGGTCTACTCACGGCTTGCTGCGGACACCAGGTCTACCCAGCCATGAAACGGGCAACAGGTCTACTCACGGCTTGCTGCGGACACCAGGTCTACCCAGCCATGAAACGGGCAACAGGTCTACCAAGCTGCGGACAACAGGTCTACCCAGGGCATGCTGCGGACAACAGGTCTACCCAGCCATGAAACGGGCAACAGGTCTACTCACGGCTTGCTGCGGACACCAGGTCTACCCAGCCATGAAACGGGCAACAGGTCTACCAAGCTGCGGACACCAGGTCTACCCAGGGCATGCTGCGGACACCAGGTCTACCCACGGCTTGCTGCGGACACCAGGTCTACCCAGCCATGAAACGGGCAACAGGTCTACCAAGCTGCGGACACCAGGTCTACCCAGGGCATGCTGCGGACACCAGGTCTACCCACGGCTTGCTGCGGACAACAAGTCTACCCAGCCATGAAACGGGCAACAGGTCTACCAAGCTGCGGACACCAGGTCTACCCAGGGCATGCTGCGGACAACAGGTCTACCCAGCCATGAAACGGGCAACAGGTCTACTCACGGCTTGCTGCGGACACCAGGTCTACCCAGCCATGAAACGGGCAACAGGTCTACCAAGCTGCGGACACCAGGTCTACCCAGGGCATGCTGCGGACACCAGGTCTACCAACTCAATGCTGCGGACAACAGGTCTACCCAGCCATGAATCGGGCAACAGGTCTACCAAGCTGCGGACACCAGGTCTACCCACGGCTTGCTGCGGACACCAGGTCTACCCAGCCATGAAACGGGCAACAGGTCTACCAAGCTGCGGACACCAGGTCTACCCAGGGCATGCTGCGGACACCAGGTCTACCCAGCCATGAAACGGGCAACAGGTCTACTCACGGCTTGCTGCGGACAACAGGTCTACCCAGCCATGAAACGGGCAACAGGTCTACCAAGCTGCGGACACCAGGTCTACCCAGGGCATGCTGCGGACACCAGGTCTACCCACGGCTTGCTGCGGACAACAGGTCTACCCAGGCATGAATCGGGCAACAGGTCTACCAAGCTGCGGACACCAGGTCTACCCAGGGCATGCTGCGGACACCAGGTCTACCCACGGCTTGCTGCGGACAACAGGTCTACCCAGCCATGAATCGGGCAACAGGTCTACCAAGCTCCGGACACCAGGTCTACCCACGGCTTGCTGCGGACACCAGGTCTACCCAGCCATGAAACGGGCAACAGGTCTACCAAGCTGCGGACACCAGGTCTACCCAGCCATGAAACGGGCAACAGGTCTACCAACTCAATGCTGCGGACAACAGGTCTACCCAGCCATGAAACGGGCAACAGGTCTACCAAGCTGCGGACACCAGGTCTACCCACGGCTTGCTGCGGACACCAGGTCTACCCAGCCATGAAACGGGCAACAGGTCTACCAAGCTGCGGACACCAGGTCTACCCAGGGCATGCTGCGTACAACAGGTCTACCCAGCCATGAAACGGGCAACAGGTCTACTCACGGCTTGCTGCGGACAACAGGTCTACCCAGCCATGAAACGGGCAACAGGTCTACCAAGCTGCGGACAACAGGTCTACCCAGGGCATGCTGCGGACACCAGGTCTACCCAGCCATGAAACGGGCAACAGGTCTACTCACGGCTTGCTGCGGACACCAGGTCTACCCAGCCATGAATCGGGCAACAGGTCTACCAAGCTGCGGACAACAGGTCTACCCAGCCATGAAACGGGCAACAGGTCTACCATCTCAATGCTGCGGACACCAGGTCTACCCAGCCATGAAACGGGCAACAGGTCTACCAAGCTGCGGACACCAGGTCTACCCAGGGTATGTAGCGGACACCAGGTCTACCAACTCAATGCTGCGGACAACAGGTCTACCCAGCCATGAAACGGGCAACAGGTCTACCAAGCTGCGGACACCAGGTCTACCCACGGCTTGCTGCGGACACCAGGTCTACCCAGCCATGAAACGGGCAGCAGGTCTACCCACGGCTTGCTGCGGACACCAGGTCTACCCAGCCATGAAACGGGCAACAGGTCTACCAAGCTGCGGACACCAGGTCTACCCAGGGCATGCTGCGGACAACAGGTCTACCCAGCCATGAAACGGGCAACAGGTCTACTCACGGCTTGCTGCGGACACCAGGTCTACCCAGCCATGAAACGGGCAACAGGTCTACCAAGCTGCGGACACCAGGTCTACCCAGGGCATGCTGCGGACACCAGGTCTACCCAGCCATGAAACGGGCAACAGGTCTACTCACGGCTTGCTGCGGACACCTGTCTACCCAGCCATGAAACGGGCAACAGGTCTACCAAGCTGCGGACACCAGGTCTACCCAGCCATGAAACGGGCAACAGGTCTACCAAGCTGCGGACACCAGGTCTACCCAGGGCATGCTGCGGACACCAGGTCTACCAACTCAATGCTGCGGACAACAGGTCTACCCAGCCATGAATCGGGCAACAGGTCTACCAAGCTGCGGACACCAGGTCTACCCACGGCTTGCTGCGGACAACAGGTCTACCCAGCCATGAAACGGGGCAACAGGTCTACCAAGCTGCGGACACCAGGTCTACCCAGGGCATGCTGCGGACACCAGGTCTACCCAGCCATGAAACGGGCAACAGGTCTACCAAGCTGCGGACACCAGGTCTACCCAGGGCATGCTGCGGACACCAGGTCTACCAACTCAATGCTGCGGACAACAGGTCTACCCAGCCATGAAACGGGCAACAGGTCTACCAAGCTGCGGACACCAGGTCTACCCAGGGCATGCTGCGGACACCAGGTCTACCAACTCAATGCTGCGGACACCAGGTCTACCCAGCCATGAATCGGGCAACAGGTCTACCAAGCTGCGGACACCAGGTCTACCCAGGGCATGCTGCGGACACCAGGTCTACCCAGCCATGAAACGGGCAACAGGTCTACTCACGGCTTGCTGCGGACAACAGGTCTACCCAGCCATGAAACGGGCAACAGGTCTACCAAGCTGCGGACACCAGGTCTACCCAGGGCATGCTGCGGACACCAGGTCTACCCACTCAATGCTGCGGACAACAGGTCTACCCAGGCATGAATCGGGCAACAGGTCTACCAAGCTGCGGACACCAGGTCTACCCAGGGCATGCTGCGGACACCAGGTCTACCCACGGCTTGCTGCGGACAACAGGTCTACCCAGGCATGAATCGGGCAACAGGTCTACCAAGCTCCGGACACCAGGTCTACCCACGGCTTGCTGCGGACACCAGGTCTACCCAGCCATGAAACGGGCAACAGGTCTACCAAGCTGCGGACACCAGGTCTACCCAGCCATGAAACGGGCAACAGGTCTACCAACTCAATGCTGCGGACAACAGGTCTACCCAGCCATGAAACGGGCAACAGGTCTACCAAGCTGCGGACACCAGGTCTACCCACGGCTTGCTGCGGACACCAGGTCTACCCAGCCATGAAACGGGCAACAGGTCTACCAAGCTGCGGACACCAGGTCTACCCAGGGCATGCTGCGGACAACAGGTCTACCCAGCCATGAAACGGGCAACAGGTCTACTCACGGCTTGCTGCGGACACCAGGTCTACCCAGCCATGAAACGGGCAACAGGTCTACCAAGCTGCGGACAACAGGTCTACCCAGGGCATGCTGCGGACACCAGGTCTACCCAGCCATGAAACGGGCAACAGGTCTACTCACGGCTTGCTGCGGACACCAGGTCTACCCAGCCATGAATCGGGCAACAGGTCTACCAAGCTGCGGACAACAGGTCTACCCAGCCATGAAACGGGCAACAGGTCTACCATCTCAATGCTGCGGACACCAGGTCTACCCAGCCATGAAACGGGCAACAGGTCTACCAAGCTGCGGACACCAGGTCTACCCAGGGTATGTAGCGGACACCAGGTCTACCAACTCAATGCTGCGGACAACAGGTCTACCCAGCCATGAAACGGGCAACAGGTCTACCAAGCTGCGGACACCAGGTCTACCCACGGCTTGCTGCGGACACCAGGTCTACCCAGCCATGAAACGGGCAGCAGGTCTACCCACGGCTTGCTGCGGACACCAGGTCTACCCAGCCATGAAACGGGCAACAGGTCTACCAAGCTGCGGACACCAGGTCTACCCAGGGCATGCTGCGGACAACAGGTCTACCCAGCCATGAAACGGGCAACAGGTCTACTCACGGCTTGCTGCGGACAACAGGTCTACCCAGCCATGAAACGGGCAACAGGTCTACCAAGCTGCGGACACCAGGTCTACCCAGGGCATGCTGCGGACACCAGGTCTACCCAGCCATGAAACGGGCAACAGGTCTACTCACGGCTTGCTGCGGACACCAGGTCTACCCAGCCATGAAACGGGCAACAGGTCTACCAAGCTGCGGACACCAGGTCTACCCAGCTATGAAACGGGCAACAGGTCTACCAAGCTGCGGACACCAGGTCTACCCAGGGCATGCTGCGGACACCAGGTCTACCCACTCAATGCTGCGGACAACAGGTCTACCCAGGCATGAATCGGGCAACAGGTCTACCAAGCTCCGGACACCAGGTCTACCCACGGCTTGCTGCGGACACCAGGTCTACCCAGCCATGAAACGGGCAACAGGTCTACCAAGCTGCGGACACCAGGTCTACCCAGGTCATGCTGCGGACACCAGGTCTACCCAGCCATGAAACGGGCAACAGGTCTACTCACGGCTTGCTGCGGACACCAGGTCTACCCAGCCATGAAACGGGCAACAGGTCTACCAAGCTGCGGACACCAGGTCTACCCAGGGCATGCTGCGGACACCAGGTCTACCAACTCAATGCTGCGGACAACAGGTCTACCCAGCCATGAAACGGGCAACAGGTCTACCAAGCTGCGGACACCAGGTCTACCCAGGGCATGCTGCGGACACCAGGTCTACCAACTCAATGCTGCGGACAACAGGTCTACCCAGCCATGAATCGGGCAACAGGTCTACCAAGCTGCGGACACCAGGTCTACCCACGGCTTGCTGCGGACACCAGGTCTACCCAGCCATGAAACGGGCAACAGGTCTACCAAGCTGCGGACACCAGGTCTACCCAGGGCATGCTGCGGACACCAGGTCTACCCACGGCTTGCTGCGGACAACAGGTCTACCCACGGCTTGCTGCGGACAACAGGTCTACCCACTCCAAGCTGCGGACACCAGGTCTAACTACTCCATTACGCGGACAACAGGTCTACCCACTCCATGCGGCGGACAACATGTCTACCCGCTCCATGCTGCGGACACCAGGTCTGCCCACGCCGTGATGCGGACCACAGGTCTACCTTCGCCATGCTGCACGCAGCCCGGGTCGCACCGGAGCTAGGTAGACCCGGTCGCCGCGGCCGTCGCAGCGCCCTCGCCCTCGACGGCGGACCCACGCCGCCGGTCCCGGAGGCGGGTAGACCTGGTCGCCGCGGCCACGGCGGCCGCCCATCCCGGAGCCCAGTAGACCTGGCCGCCGCGGGACCGGCCAAGTTTCCCGGAGTCGTGTAGACCTGGTCGTCGCGGCCACGGCCGCCGCCGCTGCGCCTTCGCCGGCGACGGCGGTCCCACGCCACCGGCCCCGGAGCCGCGTCGACCTGGCCGCCGCGGGACGGGCCACGTTTCGCGGATCCGGGTAGACGAGGCATCCTTGTACCATCTCGGAGCCGGGGAAACCCCACAGCCTCTTAACGCTCCGGAGCCCAAGTGCTCCAGCAGCCTTGCCCCGCCCGGCAGAATCGATTTCAAGACCAAGACATATTTTCGACAACATTTTATTTCATCATTTCATTTCATTTCTTTTCATTTCATTTTATTATTTTATTTTATTTCGTTTTGTTTTGTTTTGTTTTGTTTTGTTTTGATTTGATTTGATTTGTTTCATTTCCTCTTTGCCTTTTTTGAATGATTGCCTCTTCTATTTACTCGGAAAGAAAATCTTTTCCGGAAAACAAAACTCTTGCCAAATCTTATTTGTGATCCCTTTGGGCCCACAGCCGAGCTGACGGAGGGCCTGTGCCCGGTTCTCGCCCTGCTGACACACTGACCCCCCCAAACGGCGTCCTCCCTACCCCACGCCTCCTCCCCCGTCCCCCAGAGACCCTACCTACAGAGCCCCCCCCCCCCCACAAAACAGAACCTCACGGGCCGCAGCACAGCCAGGGGAAGCACGTACGTGCAGCGAAACTCGGCCCAAAGCCGCCGCGCCCTGGCACAACTCGCCCTGCCCCTTCCCGCCCCACGGAGGCGGCTGCATCGAGGCGACCGGCGCCGCCGTCGGCAAGCGGGTGGCCGCTTTCGGGCCGGTTCTTCCGCGGAAGGTCTGCAGAGCTCTTGGGGCCTCGGCGCGGGTTTGGGGGGCCGTGAGGGCTCGCTGTCGAGGCGCCCGGGGCCGGCACGAAGCCGCCTGCCCTCTCCCTGTCCCTGCCCCGTCTTCCGCAGCCACCCATTAACGCTGGGGGCGAGCCCGCCCTCCGCCATCAACCTCCCATGCAGCGCTTTCAGACTTTCCCCGCCCCTGCCCATTGTCGGCTGGGGGCGCCCTGCCCCCCGCCGTCAGCCTCCCTGGCAGCGCTTTCAGACTCTCTCGGGCCCCTGCCCATTGTCGGCTGGGGGCGCCCCGCCCCCCGCCCTCAGCCTCCCTGGCAGCGCTTTCAGACTGCCTCGGGCCCTGCCCATTGTCGGTTGGGGGCGCCCCGCCCCCCGCCCTCAGCCTCCCTGGCAGCGCTTTCAGACGGTCTCGTGCCCTGCCCATTGTCGGTTGGGGGCGACCCCGCCCTCCGCCATCAGCCTCCCTGGCAGCGCTTTCAGACTGCCTCGGGCCCTGCCCATTGTCGGTTGGGGGCGACCCCGCCCTCCGCCATCAGCCTCCCTGGCAGCACTTTCAGCCTCTTCCTGCCCCCGCCCACGGTCCCACCGGGCAGTTTACACGGCGGCGGCGGGAGGCTGATGCCGAGGTCGGCAGGCGGAGAGCCTGGTGCACAAGCAGGGATGGCGGCGGGATGATTGGCGCCGTCTGTCCCTGGTCAAAGAAGCTCTCTGTTCAGCTTTCTCGGAGCCTTTTGCTTTGGTGGCGTTCCTTCCTCCTCCGCCCCGGCGCCGCTCAAGCCTGCGGCAGGGCGGCAGCGCGGCGGGTGGGCGGCCGGGGGGAGGGGGGAGGGGGGGGGGAGGGAGGGAGCGCGCGAGCGAGCGAGCGAGCGAGCGCGCTGCAGAAATGAAGCCCGGAGCAGGGCCGCGGTCCATTCGAGCACGGGGAGGGGGCGCGACAACGCTGCCTGCTCCTGTCGGGGAGCGCTTGGGGAAGTGGGGTGCCGGCACCATGACGGCGGAGCGGACAGGGGCCGCGGCTGGGGAAGAGGCCGGCGGAGCTCGCCAGTGGATGCTGGCGCACGGAGCCGGCAGGGACACCTGGGCACGGCTGGGACCGAAAGTCGCCCGCCTTCACGCCCCGCCTTTCGCCGGGGGGAAGAAGACGCGAGAGCAGGGCTGCCTGCTGGGCTGCCAGTGCCCGCGGTCATGCCGGACGTGCAGGCCGACCGCCGAAGGCGTGCTCGCCGCTGCAGAGACGACAAGGGGGCCGCGCGTCCGATGGAAGAGACGGGGCGCCATCGCGCGGCGGCCGGGCTGCAAGGCCGGCCGACGGTAACAGGACTACCACGCCGCGGGCGGCCAGAGACAAAGACCGGCCGAGGGCAACAGGTCTACCCAGCATTATGCCGGCCGGTACCAGGGCCGGCCGAGGGCAACAGGTCTACCCAGCATTAGGCCAGCCGGAAAGACGGCCGGCAGAGGGCAACAGGTCTACCCAGCATTCGGCCGTCAGGTAACACTGCCGGCCGAGGGCAACAGGTCTACCCAGCATTCGGCTGGCCGGTAACACGGCGGGCCGAGGGCAACAGGTCTACCCAGCATTAGGCCGGCCGGTAACACTGCCGGCCGAGGGCAACAGGTCTACCCAGCATTAGGCCGCCACGTCCAAAGGCCGGCCGAGGGCAACAGGTCTACCCAGCATTAGGCCGCCACGTCCAAAGGCCGGCCGAGGGCAACAGGTCTACCCAGCATTCGGCCGCCACGTCCAAAGGCCGGCCGAGGGCAACAGGTCTACCCAGCATTCGGCCGCCACGTCCAAAGGCCGGCCGAGGGCAACAGGTCTACCCAGCATTCGGCCGCCACGTCCAAAGGCCGGCCGAGGGCAACAGGTCTACCCAGCATTCGGCCGCCACGTCCAAAGGCCGGCCGAGGGCAACAGGTCTACCCAGCATTCGGCCGCCACGTCCAAAGGCCGGCCGAGGGCAACAGGTCTACCCAGCATTCGGCCGTCAGGTACAAAGGCCGGCCGAGGGCAACAGGTCTACCCAGCATTAGGCTGCCACGTACAAAGGCCGGCCGAGGGCAACAGGTCTACCCAGCATTCGGCCGTCAGGTACAAAGGCCGGCCGAGGGCAACAGGTCTACCCAGCATTAGGCCGGCCGGTAACACTGCCGGCCGAGGGCAACAGGTCTACCCAGCATTAGGCCGCCACGTCCAAAGGCCGGCCGAGGGCAACAGGTCTAACCAGCATTAGGCCGGCCGGCAGAGGGCAACAGGTCTACCCAGCATTCGGCCGTCAGGTACAAAGGCCGGCCGAGGGCAACAGGTCTACCCAGCATTAGGCCGGCCGGTAACACTGCCGGCCGAGGGCAACAGGTCTACCCAGCATTAGGCCGCCACGTCCAAAGGCCGGCCGAGGGCAAGAGGTCTACCCAGCATTAGGCCGCCACGTCCAAAGGCCGGCCGAGGGCAACAGGTCTACCCAGCATTAGGCCGCCACGTCCAAAGGCCGGCCGAGGGCAACAGGTCTACCCAGCATTCGGCCGTCAGGTACAAAGGCCGGCCGAGGGCAACAGGTCTACCCAGCATTCGGCCGCCACGTCCAAAGGCCGGCCGAGGGCAACAGGTCTACCCAGCATTAGGCCGCCACGTCCAAAGGCCGGCCGAGGGCAACAGGTCTACCCAGCATTAGGCCGCCACGTCCAAAGGCCGGCCGAGGGCAACAGGTCTACCCAGCATTAGGCCGGCCGGCCGAGGGCAACAGGTCTACCCAGCATTCGGCCGTCAGGTACAAAGGCCGGCCGAGGGCAACAGGTCTACCCAGCATTAGGCCGCCACGTCCAAAGGCCGGCCGAGGGCAACAGGTCTACCCAGCATTAGGCCGCCACGTCCAAAGGCCGGCCGAGGGCAACAGGTCTACCCAGCATTAGGCCGCCACATCCAAAGGCCGGCCGAGGGCAACAGGTCTACCCAGCATTAGGCCGGCCGGCAGAGGGCAACAGGTCTACCCAGCATTCGGCCGTCAGGTACAAAGGCCGGCCGAGGGCAACAGGTCTACCCAGCATTCGGCCGCCACGTCCAAAGGCCGGCCGAGGGCAACAGGTCTACCCAGCATTAGGCCGCCACGTCCAAAGGCCGGCCGAGGGCAACAGGTCTACCCAGCATTAGGCCGCCACGTCCAAAGGCCGGCCGAGGGCAACAGGTCTACCCAGCATTAGGCCGGCCGGCCGAGGGCAACAGGTCTACCCAGCATTCGGCCGTCAGGTACAAAGGCCGGCCGAGGGCAACAGGTCTACCCAGCATTAGGCCGCCACGTCCAAAGGCCGGCCGAGGGCAACAGGTCTACCCAGCATTAGGCCGCCACGTCCAAAGGCCGGCCGAGGGCAACAGGTCTACCCAGCATTAGGCCGCCACATCCAAAGGCCGGCCGAGGGCAACAGGTCTACCCAGCATTAGGCCGGCCGGCAGAGGGCAACAGGTCTACCCAGCATTCGGCCGTCAGGTACAAAGGCCGGCCGAGGGCAACAGGTCTACCCAGCATTAGGCCGCCACGTCCAAAGGCCGGCCGAGGGCAACAGGTCTACCCAGCATTAGGCCGGCCGGTAACACGGCCGGCAGAGGGCAACAGGTCTACTCAGCATTAGGCCGGCCGGTAAAACGGCAGGCCGAGGGCAACAGGTCTACCCAGCATTCGGCCGTCAGGTACAAAGGCCGGCCGAGGGCAACAGGTCTACCCAGCACCTGCCAGGACGGCAGGGCGCCGAACCGGGCTCCGCGTGCCACCGTCTTGGCCTCCCAAACGCCGACCAACGACGCTTGTGGATGGGGCGCGATGGGCGCGGCGCGCGGCGCCCCGGGTCCCCGCCGGCACCAGGTCTACCTCGCCGCCTGGAGACGGCAGCAAACGGATCCCCCTCTCACCGCGCGCGCGCGCGGTGAAGGGAAACCCGCCGCCGCCGCCGCCGCCGCCGCCGCCGCCGCCGCCGCCCGCGCACAGCCAAGCCCCCGCACCGCGTGTCGGGCCTGGGACCCGCGCGGAGGGAAGTCGAGGCCGCGCGGCCCGGCGGGGCCTCTCTCTCTCTCTCTCTCTCTGGCTGGC
>NW_028276123.1:205000-225000 GCF_052056855.1 Sturnus vulgaris
ACCCGTGCTAGCCACGGGGGTCACGAGCCAGGGGTGGGGGCGAGAACGCGCCTCTCAACTCCTCCCGTAAAACCCCTCCAACCACCGGACATACGGTCTCTTTTCTCACTCGCCAACACAGCCAGCCCTTCTCTCTCGCCTTTCGCTTTCGCTTCGGTGGCGGCCCGTGACCCTTCGTCAGCGCGCGCTTCTCGGTGCCGCGGCTTAGGGCCGCGAGAGAAAAAGAACGGAGGCCGGGCGGGCACCCCCACACTGCCCCGCACACCGGCACGCTTTAATAAAAAAGAACGGAGCCGCTCGCAAAACCCAGCCCCCGCCGGCAACGGCAACCACGGCAGCCGGGGCAGGCCAGACACCACGGGCCGCCCCGGCACGGTGCCTCGATCGCGCCCGGCCGATACCGAGAAAGGGCGAGGCGCCGCCGCCCCGCCCACGACACACTCTCGGGGGCTCACTCGCTCGCTCGCTCTCTGTTGGGTTGCGGGGTCCGTCCTGGGGGGGGGGACACGGCCGGCCACCGCGGCCGACCGCCGCCCCGGAAAAATTCTGCCCGCTACACGCGGGTCCCCGGCTTAGGGCCGAGGAAGGGGGACGACTTCAACAACACACGGCAGGGCCGGACACTCCCGTCACCGAGCCCCCCTTCGCAGGCAAGCAAGCGAAGCCGAGAGGCGAGGCCACACGCCCCACTGCATGTCCCCCGCTGCCCTTTCGATACGGACACAACTCTGGCAACACAGGTCGGGAGCGGGAAACGAGGCGCAGCCAACCTCGGCCAAGCGAGCCACGCCCGGGGGGCTCTCGGGGAGGGGGGCCAGGGAAAGCCCGGGCAGGCTCAACACAACCCCGGGCCGGCCCCACAGAAATCCAGCCCCGGCTGCCGGCCACCAGCGTGCACCGGGACCGACAGCCGAAGAAATGCCGCACCCGGCGAGCGGGCGGGGCCCCGGCTTAAGGCCGGGCAGAAAAGGGGCGAGGCGCCGCCGCCTCGCCCGCCACCATCCCCGGGGGAGCGAGCGGGCGCCCGGCTCCCCGTTGTCACGAAACCGGCAGCAGCCGGGCCGGAGCGGGACACACTCGCGGCTTTCTCGCCCTCTCTCTGGGCCTTTTTCTCGCTTCTCCCCCGCCTGGAACAACGCAGCCTCGCCTGGGCCGGGGGAGCGCGGTGGCTCTCGGATCGCATCGCTCTCTCTGGGGGCTTTCTCGCTTCTCCCCCGGACTGAACACGCAGCCTCGGCCTGGGCCGGGGAGCGGCTCTCGGATCGCATCGGTCTCTCTGGGGGCTTTCTCGCTTCTCCCCCGACTGAGCACGCAGCCTCGCCTGGGCCGGGGAGCGGCTCTCGGATCGCATCGGTCTCTCTCTCTGGGCTAACCTGTCCCAGTCGAACTGGGTAAGACGGGAAGCCGGACGAAGCCACGCGACTCGCCCCGACATCGGCGGTGTTCTTCTGGCCCTGGCGACCGCACGCGCGTCCGCCCTTCTCCGCCACGGACACAGGCACGGCAACAGCCTGTGGGGATACGGCCCGTCACCTCGTTCCCATAATACGGACAGATGGGCCCGAAGCGGCGGAGGCCGGAAAGAGAACCGATGTACGTGACCGAGGGGGCGCAGTGGCGCACGCCGCCTTCTACGATGACATAGCCGGAGGCAGCGAGAAACAGCGACCCCTTGGAGTACTTCCAGGCCGGCAGCGGACAACAGGTCTACCAGCCATGAAACGGGCAACAGGTCTACCGACGGCTTGCTGCGGACAACAGGTCTACCCAGCCATGAAACGGGCAACAGGTCTACCAAGCTGCGGACACCAGGTCTACCCAGGGCATGCTGCGGACACCAGGTCTACCCACGGCTTGCTGCGGACAACAGGTCTACCCAGCTGCGGACACCAGGTCTACCCAGGGCATGAAAAGGGCAACAGGTCTACCAAGCTGCGGACACCAGGTCTACCCAGGGCATGCTGCGGACACCAGGTCTACCCACGGCTTGCTGCGGACAACAGGTCTACCCAGCCATGAAACGGGCAACAGGTCTACCAAGCTGCGGACACCAGGTCTACCCAGGGCATGCTGCGGACACCAGGTCTACCCACGGCTTGCTGCGGACACCAGGTCTACCCACGGCTTGCTGCGGACACCAGGTCTACCCAGCCATGAAACGGGCAACAGGTCTACCAAGCTGCGGACACCAGGTCTACCCAGGGCATGCTGCGGACACCAGGTCTACCCACGGCTTGCTGCGGACACCAGGTCTACCCAGGGCATGCTGCGGACAACAGGTCTACCCAGCCATGAAACGGGCAACAGGTCTACTCACGGCTTGCTGCGGACACCAGGTCTACCCAGCCATGAAACGGGCAACAGGTCTACCAAGCTGCGGACACCAGGTCTACCCAGGGCATGCTGCGGACACCAGGTCTACCCACTCAATGCTGCGGACAACAGGTCTACCCAGGCATGAATCGGGCAACAGGTCTACCAAGCTCCGGACACCAGGTCTACCCACGGCTTGCTGCGGACACCAGGTCTACCCAGCCATGAAACGGGCAACAGGTCTACCAAGCTGCGGACACCAGGTCTACCCAGGGCATGCTGCGGACACCAGGTCTACCCAGCCATGAAACGGGCAACAGGTCTACTCACGGCTTGCTGCGGACACCAGGTCTACCCAGCCATGAAACGGGCAACAGGTCTACCAAGCTGCGGACACCAGGTCTACCCAGGGCATGCTGCGGACACCAGGTCTACCCAGCCATGAAACGGGCAACAGGTCTACTCACGGCTTGCTGCGGACACCAGGTCTACCCAGCCATGAAACGGGCAACAGGTCTACCAAGCTGCGGACACCAGGTCTACCCAGGGCATGCTGCGGACACCAGGTCTACCCAGGGCATGCTGCGGACAACAGGTCTACCCAGGCATGAATCGAGCAACAGGTCTACCAAGCTCCGGACACCAGGTCTACCCACGGCTTGCTGCGGACACCAGGTCTACCCAGCCATGAAACGGGCAACAGGTCTACCAAGCTGCGGACACCAGGTCTACCCAGGGCATGCTGCGGACACCAGGTCTACCCAGCCATGAAACGGGCAACAGGACTACTCACGGCTTGCTGCGGACACCAGGTCTACCCAGCCATGAAACGGGCAACAGGTCTACCAAGCTGCGGACACCAGGTCTACCCAGGGCATGCTGCGGACACCAGGTCTACCCACGGCTTGCTGCGGACACCAGGTCTACCCAGCCATGAAACGGGCAACAGGTCTACCCAGCTGCGGACACCAGGTCTACCCAGGGCATGCTGCGGACACCAGGTCTACCCAGCCATGAAACGGGCAACAGGTCTACTCACGGCTTGCAGCGGACAACAGGTCTACCCAGCCATGAAACGGGCAACAGGTCTACCAAGCTGCGGACACCAGGTCTACCCAGGGCATGCTGCGGACACCAGGTCTACCCACGGCTTGCTGCGGACAACAGGTCTACCCAGGCATGAAACGGGCAACAGGTCTACCAAGCTGCGGACACCAGGTCTACCCAGGGCATGCTGCGGACACCAGGTCTACCCACGGCTTGCTGCGGACACCAGGTCTACCAACTCAATGCTGCGGACAACAGGTCTACCCAGCCATGAAACGGGCAACAGGTCTACCAAGCTGCGGACACCAGGTCTACCCACGGCTTGCTGCGGACACCAGGTCTACCCAGCCATGAAACGGGCAACAGGTCTACCAAGCTGCGGACACCAGGTCTACCCAGGGCATGCTGCGGACACCAGGTCTACCCACGGCTTGCTGCGGACAACAGGTCTACCCAGCCATGAATCGGGCAACAGGTCTACCAAGCTGCGGACACCAGGTCTACCCACGGCTTGCTGCGGACACCAGGTCTACCCAGCCATGAAACGGGCACCAGGTCTACTCACGGCTTGCTGCGGACACCAGGTCTACCCAGCCATGAAACGGGCAACAGGTCTACCAAGCTGCGGACACCAGGTCTACCCAGCCATGAAACGGGCAACAGGTCTACCAACTCAATGCTGCGGACAACAGGTCTACCCAGCCATGAAACGGGCAACAGGTCTACCAAGCTGCGGACACCAGGTCTACCCACGGCTTGCTGCGGACACCAGGTCTACCAACTCAATGCTGCGGACACCAGGTCTACCCAGCCATGAAACGGGCAACAGGTCTACCAAGCTGCGGACACCAGGTCTACCCACGGCTTGCTGCGGACAACAGGTCTACCCAGGCATGAATCGGGCAACAGGTCTACCAAGCTGCGGACACCAGGTCTACCCACGGCTTGCTGCGGACAACAGGTCTACCCAGCCATGAAACGGGCAACAGGTCTACCAAGCTGCGGACACCAGGTCTACCCAGGGCATGCTGCGGACACCAGGTCTACCCAGCCATGAAACGGGCAACAGGTCTACTCACGGCTTGCTGCGGACACCAGGTCTACCCAGCCATGAAACGGGCAACAGGTCTACCAAGCTGCGGACACCAGGTCTACCCAGGGCATGCTGCGGACACCAGGTCTACCCAGTCATGAAACGGGCAACAGGTCTACTCACGGCTTGCTGCGGACAACAGGTCTACCCAGCCATGAAACGGGCAACAGGTCTACCAAGCTGCGGACAACAGGTCTACCCAGGGCATGCTGCGGACACCAGGTCTACCCACTCAATGCTGCGGACAACAGGTCTACCCAGGCATGAATCGGGCAACAGGTCTACCAAGCTCCGGACACCAGGTCTACCCACGGCTTGCTGCGGACAACAGGTCTACCCAGCCATGAAACGGGCAACAGGTCTACCAAGCTGCGGACACCAGGTCTACCCAGGGCATGCTGCGGACACCAGGTCTACCCAGCCATGAAACGGGCAACAGGTCTACTCACGGCTTGCTGCGGACACCAGGTCTACCCAGCCATGAAACGGGCAACAGGTCTACCAAGCTGCGGACACCAGGTCTACCCAGGGCATGCTGCGGACACCAGGTCTACCCACTCAATGCTGCGGACAACAGGTCTACCCAGGCATGAATCGGGCAACAGGTCTACCAAGCTCCGGACACCAGGTCTACCCACGGCTTGCTGCGGACACCAGGTCTACCCAGCCATGAAACGGGCAACAGGTCTACCAAGCTGCGGACACCAGGTCTATCCAGGGCATGCTGCGGACACCAGGTCTACCCAGCCATGAAACGGGCAACAGGTCTACTCACGGCTTGCTGCGGACACCAGGTCTACCCAGCCATGAAACGGGCAACAGGTCTACCAAGCTGCGGACACCAGGTCTACCCAGGGCATGCTGCGGACACCAGGTCTACCCACTCAATGCTGCGGACAACAGGTCTACCCAGGCATGAATCGGGCAACAGGTCTACCAAGCTCCGGACACCAGGTCTACCCACGGCTTGCTGCGGACACCAGGTCTACCCAGCCATGAAACGGGCAACAGGTCTACCAAGCTGCGGACACCAGGTCTACCCAGGGCATGCTGCGGACACCAGGTCTACCCAGCCATGAAACGGGCAACAGGTCTACTCACGGCTTGCTGCGGACACCAGGTCTACCCAGCCATGAAACGGGCAACAGGTCTACCAAGCTGCGGACACCAGGTCTACCCAGGGCATGCTGCGGACACCAGGTCTACCCAGCCATGAAACGGGCAACAGGTCTACTCACGGCTTGCTGCGGACACCAGGTCTACCCAGCCATGAAACGGGCAACAGGTCTACCAAGCTGCGGACACCAGGTCTACCCAGGGCATGCTGCGGACACCAGGTCTACCCAGGGCATGCTGCGGACAACAGGTCTACCCAGCCATGAAACGGGCAACAGGTCTACCAAGCTCCGGACACCAGGTCTACCCACGGCTTGCTGCGGACACCAGGTCTACCCAGCCATGAAACGGGCAACAGGTCTACCAAGCTGCGGACACCAGGTCTACCCAGGGCATGCTGCGGACACCAGGTCTACCCAGCCATGAAACGGGCAACAGGTCTACTCACGGCTTGCTGCGGACACCAGGTCTACCCAGCCATGAAACGGGCAACAGGTCTACCAAGCTGCGGACACCAGGTCTACCCAGGGCATGCTGCGGACACCAGGTCTACCCAGCCATGAAACGGGCAACAGGTCTACTCACGGCTTGCTGCGGACACCAGGTCTACCCAGCCATGAAACGGGCAACAGGTCTACCAAGCTGCGGACACCAGGTCTACCCAGGGCATGCTGCGGACACCAGGTCTACCCAGGGCATGCTGCGGACAACAGGTCTACCCAGGCATGAATCGGGCAACAGGTCTACCAAGCTGCGGACACCAGGTCTACCCAGGGCATGCTGCGGACACCAGGTCTACCCAGCCATGAAACGGGCAACAGGTCTACCAAGCTGCGGACAACAGGTCTACCCAGGGCATGCTGCGGACACCAGGTCTACCCAGCCATGAAACGGGCAACAGGTCTACTCACGGCTTGCTGCGGACACCAGGTCTACCCACGGCTTGCTGCGGACACCAGGTCTACCAACTCAATGCTGCGGACAACAGGTCTACCCAGCCATGAAACGGGCAACAGGTCTACCAAGCTGCGGACACCAGGTCTACCCACGGCTTGCTGCGGACACCAGGTCTACCCAGCCATGAAACGGGCAACAGGTCTACCAAGCTGCGGACACCAGGTCTACCCAGGGCATGCTGCGGACACCAGGTCTACCCACGGCTTGCTGCGGACAACAGGTCTACCCAGCCATGAATCGGGCAACAGGTCTACCAAGCTGCGGACACCAGGTCTACCCACGGCTTGCTGCGGACACCAGGTCTACCCAGCCATGAAACGGGCACCAGGTCTACTCACGGCTTGCTGCGGACACCAGGTCTACCCAGCCATGAAACGGGCAACAGGTCTACCAAGCTGCGGACACCAGGTCTACCCAGCCATGAAACGGGCAACAGGTCTACCAACTCAATGCTGCGGACAACAGGTCTACCCAGCCATGAAACGGGCAACAGGTCTACCAAGCTGCGGACACCAGGTCTACCCACGGCTTGCTGCGGACACCAGGTCTACCAACTCAATGCTGCGGACACCAGGTCTACCCAGCCATGAAACGGGCAACAGGTCTACCAAGCTGCGGACACCAGGTCTACCCACGGCTTGCTGCGGACAACAGGTCTACCCAGGCATGAATCGGGCAACAGGTCTACCAAGCTGCGGACACCAGGTCTACCCACGGCTTGCTGCGGACAACAGGTCTACCCAGCCATGAAACGGGCAACAGGTCTACCAAGCTGCGGACACCAGGTCTACCCAGGGCATGCTGCGGACACCAGGTCTACCCAGCCATGAAACGGGCAACAGGTCTACTCACGGCTTGCTGCGGACACCAGGTCTACCCAGCCATGAAACGGGCAACAGGTCTACCAAGCTGCGGACACCAGGTCTACCCAGGGCATGCTGCGGACACCAGGTCTACCCAGTCATGAAACGGGCAACAGGTCTACTCACGGCTTGCTGCGGACAACAGGTCTACCCAGCCATGAAACGGGCAACAGGTCTACCAAGCTGCGGACAACAGGTCTACCCAGGGCATGCTGCGGACACCAGGTCTACCCACTCAATGCTGCGGACAACAGGTCTACCCAGGCATGAATCGGGCAACAGGTCTACCAAGCTCCGGACACCAGGTCTACCCACGGCTTGCTGCGGACAACAGGTCTACCCAGCCATGAAACGGGCAACAGGTCTACCAAGCTGCGGACACCAGGTCTACCCAGGGCATGCTGCGGACACCAGGTCTACCCAGCCATGAAACGGGCAACAGGTCTACTCACGGCTTGCTGCGGACACCAGGTCTACCCAGCCATGAAACGGGCAACAGGTCTACCAAGCTGCGGACACCAGGTCTACCCAGGGCATGCTGCGGACACCAGGTCTACCCACTCAATGCTGCGGACAACAGGTCTACCCAGGCATGAATCGGGCAACAGGTCTACCAAGCTCCGGACACCAGGTCTACCCACGGCTTGCTGCGGACACCAGGTCTACCCAGCCATGAAACGGGCAACAGGTCTACCAAGCTGCGGACACCAGGTCTACCCAGGGCATGCTGCGGACACCAGGTCTACCCAGCCATGAAACGGGCAACAGGTCTACTCACGGCTTGCTGCGGACACCAGGTCTACCCAGCCATGAAACGGGCAACAGGTCTACCAAGCTGCGGACACCAGGTCTACCCAGGGCATGCTGCGGACACCAGGTCTACCCACTCAATGCTGCGGACAACAGGTCTACCCAGGCATGAATCGGGCAACAGGTCTACCAAGCTCCGGACACCAGGTCTACCCACGGCTTGCTGCGGACACCAGGTCTACCCAGCCATGAAACGGGCAACAGGTCTACCAAGCTGCGGACACCAGGTCTACCCAGGGCATGCTGCGGACACCAGGTCTACCCAGCCATGAAACGGGCAACAGGTCTACTCACGGCTTGCTGCGGACACCAGGTCTACCCAGCCATGAAACGGGCAACAGGTCTACCAAGCTGCGGACACCAGGTCTACCCAGGGCATGCTGCGGACACCAGGTCTACCCAGCCATGAAACGGGCAACAGGTCTACTCACGGCTTGCTGCGGACACCAGGTCTACCCAGCCATGAAACGGGCAACAGGTCTACCAAGCTGCGGACACCAGGTCTACCCAGGGCATGCTGCGGACACCAGGTCTACCCAGGGCATGCTGCGGACAACAGGTCTACCCAGCCATGAAACGGGCAACAGGTCTACCAAGCTCCGGACACCAGGTCTACCCACGGCTTGCTGCGGACACCAGGTCTACCCAGCCATGAAACGGGCAACAGGTCTACCAAGCTGCGGACACCAGGTCTACCCAGGGCATGCTGCGGACACCAGGTCTACCCAGCCATGAAACGGGCAACAGGTCTACTCACGGCTTGCTGCGGACACCAGGTCTACCCAGCCATGAAACGGGCAACAGGTCTACCAAGCTGCGGACACCAGGTCTACCCAGGGCATGCTGCGGACACCAGGTCTACCCAGCCATGAAACGGGCAACAGGTCTACTCACGGCTTGCTGCGGACACCAGGTCTACCCAGCCATGAAACGGGCAACAGGTCTACCAAGCTGCGGACACCAGGTCTACCCAGGGCATGCTGCGGACACCAGGTCTACCCAGGGCATGCTGCGGACAACAGGTCTAGCCAGGCATGAATCGGGCAACAGGTCTACCAAGCTGCGGACACCAGGTCTACCCAGGGCATGCTGCGGACACCAGGTCTACCCAGCCATGAAACGGGCAACAGGTCTACCAAGCTGCGGACAACAGGTCTACCCAGGGCATGCTGCGGACACCAGGTCTACCCAGCCATGAAACGGGCAACAGGTCTACTCACGGCTTGCTGCGGACACCAGGTCTACCCAGCCATGAAACGGGCAACAGGTCTACCAAGCTGCGGACACCAGGTCTACCCAGGGCATGCTGCGGACACCAGGTCTACCCAGCCATGAAACGGGCAACAGGTCTACTCACGTCTTGCTGCGGACACCAGGTCTACCCAGCCATGAAACGGGCAACAGGTCTACCAAGCTGCGGACACCAGGTCTACTCACGGCTTGCTGCGGACACCAGGTCTACCCAGCCATGAAACGGGCAACAGGTCTACTCACGGCTTGCTGCGGACACCAGGTCTACCCAGCCATGAAACGGGCAACAGGTCTACCAAGCTGCGGACAACAGGTCTACCCAGGGCATGCTGCGGACAACAGGTCTACCCAGCCATGAAACGGGCAACAGGTCTACTCACGGCTTGCTGCGGACACCAGGTCTACCCAGCCATGAAACGGGCAACAGGTCTACCAAGCTGCGGACACCAGGTCTACCCAGGGCATGCTGCGGACACCAGGTCTACCCACGGCTTGCTGCGGACACCAGGTCTACCCAGCCATGAAACGGGCAACAGGTCTACCAAGCTGCGGACACCAGGTCTACCCAGGGCATGCTGCGGACACCAGGTCTACCCACGGCTTGCTGCGGACAACAGGTCTACCCAGCCATGAAACGGGCAACAGGTCTACCAAGCTGCGGACACCAGGTCTACCCAGGGCATGCTGCGGACAACAGGTCTACCCAGCCATGAAACGGGCAACAGGTCTACTCACGGCTTGCTGCGGACAACAGGTCTACCAAGCCATGAAACGGGCAACAGGTCTACCAAGCTGCGGACACCAGGTCTACCCAGGGCATGCTGCGGACACCAGGTCTACCCACTCAATGCTGCGGACAACAGGTCTACCCAGGCATGAATCGGGCAACAGGTCTACCAAGCTCCGGACACCAGGTCTACCCACGGCTTGCTGCGGACACCAGGTCTACCCAGCCATGAAACGGGCAACAGGTCTACCAAGCTGCGGACACCAGGTCTACCCAGGGCATGCTGCGGACACCAGGTCTACCCAGCCATGAAACGGGCAACAGGTCTACCAAGCTGCGGACACCAGGTCTACCCAGGGCATGCTGCGGACACCAGGTCTACCCAGGGCATGCTGCGGACAACAGGTCTACCCAGGCATGAATCGGGCAACAGGTCTACCAAGCTCCGGACACCAGGTCTACCCACGGCTTGCTGCGGACACCAGGTCTACCCAGCCATGAAACGGGCAACAGGTCTACCAAGCTGCGGACACCAGGTCTACCCAGGGCATGCTGCGGACACCAGGTCTACCCAGCCATGAAACGGGCAACAGGTCTACTCACGGCTTGCTGCGGACACCAGGTCTACCCAGCCATGAAACGGGCAACAGGTCTACCAAGCTGCGGACACCAGGTCTACCCAGGGCATGCTGCGGACACCAGGTCTACCCAGCCATGAAACGGGCAACAGGTCTACTCACGGCTTGCTGCGGACACCAGGTCTACCCAGCCATGAAACGGGCAACAGGTCTACCAAGCTGCGGACACCAGGTCTACCCAGGGCATGCTGCGGACACCAGGTCTACCCAGGGCATGCTGCGGACAACAGGTCTACCCAGGCATGAATCGGGCAACAGGTCTACCAAGCTGCGGACACCAGGTCTACCCAGGGCATGCTGCGGACACCAGGTCTACCCAGCCATGAAACGGGCAACAGGTCTACCAAGCTGCGGACACCAGGTCTACCCAGGGCATGCTGCGGACACCAGGTCTACCCAGCCATGAAACGGGCAACAGGTCTACTCACGGCTTGCTGCGGACACCAGGTCTACCCAGCCATGAAACGGGCAACAGGTCTACCAAGCTGCGGACACCAGGTCTACCCAGGGCATGCTGCGGACACCAGGTCTACCCAGCCATGAAACGGGCAACAGGTCTACTCACGTCTTGCTGCGGACACCAGGTCTACCCAGCCATGAAACGGGCAACAGGTCTACCAAGCTGCGGACACCAGGTCTACTCACGGCTTGCTGCGGACACCAGGTCTACCCAGCCATGAAACGGGCAACAGGTCTACTCACGGCTTGCTGCGGACACCAGGTCTACCCAGCCATGAAACGGGCAACAGGTCTACCAAGCTGCGGACAACAGGTCTACCCAGGGCATGCTGCGGACAACAGGTCTACCCAGCCATGAAACGGGCAACAGGTCTACTCACGGCTTGCTGCGGACACCAGGTCTACCCAGCCATGAAACGGGCAACAGGTCTACCAAGCTGCGGACACCAGGTCTACCCAGGGCATGCTGCGGACACCAGGTCTACCCACGGCTTGCTGCGGACACCAGGTCTACCCAGCCATGAAACGGGCAACAGGTCTACCAAGCTGCGGACACCAGGTCTACCCAGGGCATGCTGCGGACACCAGGTCTACCCACGGCTTGCTGCGGACAACAAGTCTACCCAGCCATGAAACGGGCAACAGGTCTACCAAGCTGCGGACACCAGGTCTACCCAGGGCATGCTGCGGACAACAGGTCTACCCAGCCATGAAACGGGCAACAGGTCTACTCACGGCTTGCTGCGGACACCAGGTCTACCCAGCCATGAAACGGGCAACAGGTCTACCAAGCTGCGGACACCAGGTCTACCCAGGGCATGCTGCGGACACCAGGTCTACCAACTCAATGCTGCGGACAACAGGTCTACCCAGCCATGAATCGGGCAACAGGTCTACCAAGCTGCGGACACCAGGTCTACCCACGGCTTGCTGCGGACACCAGGTCTACCCAGCCATGAAACGGGCAACAGGTCTACCAAGCTGCGGACACCAGGTCTACCCAGGGCATGCTGCGGACACCAGGTCTACCCAGCCATGAAACGGGCAACAGGTCTACTCACGGCTTGCTGCGGACAACAGGTCTACCCAGCCATGAAACGGGCAACAGGTCTACCAAGCTGCGGACACCAGGTCTACCCAGGGCATGCTGCGGACACCAGGTCTACCCACGGCTTGCTGCGGACAACAGGTCTACCCAGGCATGAATCGGGCAACAGGTCTACCAAGCTGCGGACACCAGGTCTACCCAGGGCATGCTGCGGACACCAGGTCTACCCACGGCTTGCTGCGGACAACAGGTCTACCCAGCCATGAATCGGGCAACAGGTCTACCAAGCTCCGGACACCAGGTCTACCCACGGCTTGCTGCGGACACCAGGTCTACCCAGCCATGAAACGGGCAACAGGTCTACCAAGCTGCGGACACCAGGTCTACCCAGCCATGAAACGGGCAACAGGTCTACCAACTCAATGCTGCGGACAACAGGTCTACCCAGCCATGAAACGGGCAACAGGTCTACCAAGCTGCGGACACCAGGTCTACCCACGGCTTGCTGCGGACACCAGGTCTACCCAGCCATGAAACGGGCAACAGGTCTACCAAGCTGCGGACACCAGGTCTACCCAGGGCATGCTGCGGACAACAGGTCTACCCAGCCATGAAACGGGCAACAGGTCTACTCACGGCTTGCTGCGGACAACAGGTCTACCCAGCCATGAAACGGGCAACAGGTCTACCAAGCTGCGGACAACAGGTCTACCCAGGGCATGCTGCGGACACCAGGTCTACCCAGCCATGAAACGGGCAACAGGTCTACTCACGGCTTGCTGCGGACACCAGGTCTACCCAGCCATGAATCGGGCAACAGGTCTACCAAGCTGCGGACAACAGGTCTACCCAGCCATGAAACGGGCAACAGGTCTACCATCTCAATGCTGCGGACACCAGGTCTACCCAGCCATGAAACGGGCAACAGGTCTACCAAGCTGCGGACACCAGGTCTACCCAGGGTATGTAGCGGACACCAGGTCTACCAACTCAATGCTGCGGACAACAGGTCTACCCAGCCATGAAACGGGCAACAGGTCTACCAAGCTGCGGACACCAGGTCTACCCACGGCTTGCTGCGGACACCAGGTCTACCCAGCCATGAAACGGGCAGCAGGTCTACCCACGGCTTGCTGCGGACACCAGGTCTACCCAGCCATGAAACGGGCAACAGGTCTACCAAGCTGCGGACACCAGGTCTACCCAGGGCATGCTGCGGACAACAGGTCTACCCAGCCATGAAACGGGCAACAGGTCTACTCACGGCTTGCTGCGGACACCAGGTCTACCCAGCCATGAAACGGGCAACAGGTCTACCAAGCTGCGGACACCAGGTCTACCCAGGGCATGCTGCGGACACCAGGTCTACCCAGCCATGAAACGGGCAACAGGTCTACTCACGGCTTGCTGCGGACACCAGGTCTACCCAGCCATGAAACGGGCAACAGGTCTACCAAGCTGCGGACACCAGGTCTACCCAGCTATGAAACGGGCAACAGGTCTACCAAGCTGCGGACACCAGGTCTACCCAGGGCATGCTGCGGACACCAGGTCTACCAACTCAATGCTGCGGACAACAGGTCTACCCAGCCATGAATCGGGCAACAGGTCTACCAAGCTGCGGACACCAGGTCTACCCACGGCTTGCTGCGGACAACAGGTCTACCCAGCCATGAAACGGGCAACAGGTCTACCAAGCTGCGGACACCAGGTCTACCCAGGGCATGCTGCGGACACCAGGTCTACCCAGCCATGAAACGGGCAACAGGTCTACCAAGCTGCGGACACCAGGTCTACCCAGGGCATGCTGCGGACACCAGGTCTACCAACTCAATGCTGCGGACAACAGGTCTACCCAGCCATGAAACGGGCAACAGGTCTACCAAGCTGCGGACACCAGGTCTACCCAGGGCATGCTGCGGACACCAGGTCTACCAACTCAATGCTGCGGACACCAGGTCTACCCAGCCATGAATCGGGCAACAGGTCTACCAAGCTGCGGACAACAGGTCTACCCAGGGCATGCTGCGGACACCAGGTCTACCCAGCCATGAAACGGGCAACAGGTCTACTCACGGCTTGCTGCGGACAACAGGTCTACCCAGCCATGAAACGGGCAACAGGTCTACCAAGCTGCGGACACCAGGTCTACCCAGGGCATGCTGCGGACACCAGGTCTACCCACTCAATGCTGCGGACAACAGGTCTACCCAGGCATGAATCGGGCAACAGGTCTACCAAGCTGCGGACACCAGGTCTACCCAGGGCATGCTGCGGACACCAGGTTTACCCACGGCTTGCTGCGGACAACAGGTCTACCCAGGCATGAATCGGGCAACAGGTCTACCAAGCTCCGGACACCAGGTCTACCCACGGCTTGCTGCGGACACCAGGTCTACCCAGCCATGAAACGGGCAACAGGTCTACCAAGCTGCGGACACCAGGTCTACCCAGCCATGAAACGGGCAACAGGTCTACCAACTCAATGCTGCGGACAACAGGTCTACCCAGCCATGAAACGGGCAACAGGTCTACCAAGCTGCGGACACCAGGTCTACCCACGGCTTGCTGCGGACACCAGGTCTACCCAGCCATGAAACGGGCAACAGGTCTACCAAGCTGCGGACACCAGGTCTACCCAGGGCATGCTGCGGACAACAGGTCTACCCAGCCATGAAACGGGCAACAGGTCTACTCACGGCTTGCTGCGGACACCAGGTCTACCCAGCCATGAAACGGGCAACAGGTCTACCAAGCTGCGGACAACAGGTCTACCCAGGGCATGCTGCGGACACCAGGTCTACCCAGCCATGAAACGGGCAACAGGTCTACTCACGGCTTGCTGCGGACACCAGGTCTACCCAGCCATGAATCGGGCAACAGGTCTACCAAGCTGCGGACAACAGGTCTACCCAGCCATGAAACGGGCAACAGGTCTACCATCTCAATGCTGCGGACACCAGGTCTACCCAGCCATGAAACGGGCAACAGGTCTACCAAGCTGCGGACACCAGGTCTACCCAGGGTATGTAGCGGACACCAGGTCTACCAACTCAATGCTGCGGACAACAGGTCTACCCAGCCATGAAACGGGCAACAGGTCTACCAAGCTGCGGACACCAGGTCTACCCACGGCTTGCTGCGGACACCAGGTCTACCCAGCCATGAAACGGGCAGCAGGTCTACCCACGGCTTGCTGCGGACACCAGGTCTACCCAGCCATGAAACGGGCAACAGGTCTACCAAGCTGCGGACACCAGGTCTACCCAGGGCATGCTGCGGACAACAGGTCTACCCAGCCATGAAACGGGCAACAGGTCTACTCACGGCTTGCTGCGGACAACAGGTCTACCCAGCCATGAAACGGGCAACAGGTCTACCAAGCTGCGGACACCAGGTCTACCCAGGGCATGCTGCGGACACCAGGTCTACCCAGCCATGAAACGGGCAACAGGTCTACTCACGGCTTGCTGCGGACACCAGGTCTACCCAGCCATGAAACGGGCAACAGGTCTACCAAGCTGCGGACACCAGGTCTACCCAGCTATGAAACGGGCAACAGGTCTACCAAGCTGCGGACACCAGGTCTACCCAGGGCATGCTGCGGACACCAGGTCTACCCACTCAATGCTGCGGACAACAGGTCTACCCAGGCATGAATCGGGCAACAGGTCTACCAAGCTCCGGACACCAGGTCTACCCACGGCTTGCTGCGGACACCAGGTCTACCCAGCCATGAAACGGGCAACAGGTCTACCAAGCTGCGGACACCAGGTCTACCCAGGTCATGCTGCGGACACCAGGTCTACCCAGCCATGAAACGGGCAACAGGTCTACTCACGGCTTGCTGCGGACACCAGGTCTACCCAGCCATGAAACGGGCAACAGGTCTACCAAGCTGCGGACACCAGGTCTACCCAGGGCATGCTGCGGACACCAGGTCTACCAACTCAATGCTGCGGACAACAGGTCTACCCAGCCATGAAACGGGCAACAGGTCTACCAAGCTGCGGACACCAGGTCTACCCAGGGCATGCTGCGGACACCAGGTCTACCAACTCAATGCTGCGGACAACAGGTCTACCCAGCCATGAATCGGGCAACAGGTCTACCAAGCTGCGGACACCAGGTCTACCCACGGCTTGCTGCGGACACCAGGTCTACCCAGCCATGAAACGGGCAACAGGTCTACCAAGCTGCGGACACCAGGTCTACCCAGGGCATGCTGCGGACACCAGGTCTACCCACGGCTTGCTGCGGACAACAGGTCTACCCACGGCTTGCTGCGGACAACAGGTCTACCCACTCCAAGCTGCGGACACCAGGTCTAACTACTCCATTACGCGGACAACAGGTCTACCCACTCCATGCGGCGGACAACATGTCTACCCGCTCCATGCTGCGGACACCAGGTCTGCCCACGCCGTGATGCGGACCACAGGTCTACCTTCGCCATGCTGCACGCAGCCCGGGTCGCACCGGAGCTAGGTAGACCCGGTCGCCGCGGCCGTCGCAGCGCCCTCGCCCTCGACGGCGGACCCACGCCGCCGGTCCCGGAGGCGGGTAGACCTGGTCGCCGCGGCCACGGCGGCCGCCCATCCCGGAGCCCAGTAGACCTGGCCGCCGCGGGACCGGCCAAGTTTCCCGGAGTCGTGTAGACCTGGTCGTCGCGGCCACGGCCGCCGCCGCTGCGCCTTCGCCGGCGACGGCGGTCCCACGCCACCGGCCCCGGAGCCGCGTCGACCTGGCCGCCGCGGGACGGGCCACGTTTCGCGGATCCGGGTAGACGAGGCATCCTTGTACCATCTCGGAGCCGGGGAAACCCCACAGCCTCTTAACGCTCCGGAGCCCAAGTGCTCCAGCAGCCTTGCCCCGCCCGGCAGAATCGATTTCAAGACCAAGACATATTTTCGACAACATTTTATTTCATCATTTCATTTCATTTCTTTTCATTTCATTTTATTATTTTATTTTATTTCGTTTTGTTTTGTTTTGTTTTGTTTTGTTTTGATTTGATTTGATTTGTTTCATTTCCTCTTTGCCTTTTTTGAATGATTGCCTCTTCTATTTACTCGGAAAGAAAATCTTTTCCGGAAAACAAAACTCTTGCCAAATCTTATTTGTGATCCCTTTGGGCCCACAGCCGAGCTGACGGAGGGCCTGTGCCCGGTTCTCGCCCTGCTGACACACTGACCCCCCCAAACGGCGTCCTCCCTACCCCACGCCTCCTCCCCCGTCCCCCAGAGACCCTACCTACAGAGCCCCCCCCCCCCCCACAAAACAGAACCTCACGGGCCGCAGCACAGCCAGGGGAAGCACGTACGTGCAGCGAAACTCGGCCCAAAGCCGCCGCGCCCTGGCACAACTCGCCCTGCCCCTTCCCGCCCCACGGAGGCGGCTGCATCGAGGCGACCGGCGCCGCCGTCGGCAAGCGGGTGGCCGCTTTCGGGCCGGTTCTTCCGCGGAAGGTCTGCAGAGCTCTTGGGGCCTCGGCGCGGGTTTGGGGGGCCGTGAGGGCTCGCTGTCGAGGCGCCCGGGGCCGGCACGAAGCCGCCTGCCCTCTCCCTGTCCCTGCCCCGTCTTCCGCAGCCACCCATTAACGCTGGGGGCGAGCCCGCCCTCCGCCATCAACCTCCCATGCAGCGCTTTCAGACTTTCCCCGCCCCTGCCCATTGTCGGCTGGGGGCGCCCTGCCCCCCGCCGTCAGCCTCCCTGGCAGCGCTTTCAGACTCTCTCGGGCCCCTGCCCATTGTCGGCTGGGGGCGCCCCGCCCCCCGCCCTCAGCCTCCCTGGCAGCGCTTTCAGACTGCCTCGGGCCCTGCCCATTGTCGGTTGGGGGCGCCCCGCCCCCCGCCCTCAGCCTCCCTGGCAGCGCTTTCAGACGGTCTCGTGCCCTGCCCATTGTCGGTTGGGGGCGACCCCGCCCTCCGCCATCAGCCTCCCTGGCAGCGCTTTCAGACTGCCTCGGGCCCTGCCCATTGTCGGTTGGGGGCGACCCCGCCCTCCGCCATCAGCCTCCCTGGCAGCACTTTCAGCCTCTTCCTGCCCCCGCCCACGGTCCCACCGGGCAGTTTACACGGCGGCGGCGGGAGGCTGATGCCGAGGTCGGCAGGCGGAGAGCCTGGTGCACAAGCAGGGATGGCGGCGGGATGATTGGCGCCGTCTGTCCCTGGTCAAAGAAGCTCTCTGTTCAGCTTTCTCGGAGCCTTTTGCTTTGGTGGCGTTCCTTCCTCCTCCGCCCCGGCGCCGCTCAAGCCTGCGGCAGGGCGGCAGCGCGGCGGGTGGGCGGCCGGGGGGAGGGGGGAGGGGGGGGGGAGGGAGGGAGCGCGCGAGCGAGCGAGCGAGCGAGCGCGCTGCAGAAATGAAGCCCGGAGCAGGGCCGCGGTCCATTCGAGCACGGGGAGGGGGCGCGACAACGCTGCCTGCTCCTGTCGGGGAGCGCTTGGGGAAGTGGGGTGCCGGCACCATGACGGCGGAGCGGACAGGGGCCGCGGCTGGGGAAGAGGCCGGCGGAGCTCGCCAGTGGATGCTGGCGCACGGAGCCGGCAGGGACACCTGGGCACGGCTGGGACCGAAAGTCGCCCGCCTTCACGCCCCGCCTTTCGCCGGGGGGAAGAAGACGCGAGAGCAGGGCTGCCTGCTGGGCTGCCAGTGCCCGCGGTCATGCCGGACGTGCAGGCCGACCGCCGAAGGCGTGCTCGCCGCTGCAGAGACGACAAGGGGGCCGCGCGTCCGATGGAAGAGACGGGGCGCCATCGCGCGGCGGCCGGGCTGCAAGGCCGGCCGACGGTAACAGGACTACCACGCCGCGGGCGGCCAGAGACAAAGACCGGCCGAGGGCAACAGGTCTACCCAGCATTATGCCGGCCGGTACCAGGGCCGGCCGAGGGCAACAGGTCTACCCAGCATTAGGCCAGCCGGAAAGACGGCCGGCAGAGGGCAACAGGTCTACCCAGCATTCGGCCGTCAGGTAACACTGCCGGCCGAGGGCAACAGGTCTACCCAGCATTCGGCTGGCCGGTAACACGGCGGGCCGAGGGCAACAGGTCTACCCAGCATTAGGCCGGCCGGTAACACTGCCGGCCGAGGGCAACAGGTCTACCCAGCATTAGGCCGCCACGTCCAAAGGCCGGCCGAGGGCAACAGGTCTACCCAGCATTAGGCCGCCACGTCCAAAGGCCGGCCGAGGGCAACAGGTCTACCCAGCATTCGGCCGCCACGTCCAAAGGCCGGCCGAGGGCAACAGGTCTACCCAGCATTCGGCCGCCACGTCCAAAGGCCGGCCGAGGGCAACAGGTCTACCCAGCATTCGGCCGCCACGTCCAAAGGCCGGCCGAGGGCAACAGGTCTACCCAGCATTCGGCCGCCACGTCCAAAGGCCGGCCGAGGGCAACAGGTCTACCCAGCATTCGGCCGCCACGTCCAAAGGCCGGCCGAGGGCAACAGGTCTACCCAGCATTCGGCCGTCAGGTACAAAGGCCGGCCGAGGGCAACAGGTCTACCCAGCATTAGGCTGCCACGTACAAAGGCCGGCCGAGGGCAACAGGTCTACCCAGCATTCGGCCGTCAGGTACAAAGGCCGGCCGAGGGCAACAGGTCTACCCAGCATTAGGCCGGCCGGTAACACTGCCGGCCGAGGGCAACAGGTCTACCCAGCATTAGGCCGCCACGTCCAAAG
>NW_028276123.1:232500-235000 GCF_052056855.1 Sturnus vulgaris
CGCTCTCTCGTCTCTCTCGCACGGCCCACGGCGGCGTCTTCGACGCCGACTCTCGCTCTCCCCGGCCACCGCCACCGCACCGCGGCACGGCCCCGGCAAGGACGAGCTCCGCCCCAGCGGCTCGTTCCGGGAGCGGGGAGCTACGGAGCGCTCCCCGAGTCTGCATTTAGGGGGACGAAGGCCCTGCGCGGCGACGACGACGACGACGTCGACGTCGACCGCGGGCAACGGGCCTGCGAGGCAACCCCAGCCGCGCCGCCGGGGTGGCCCCCCCGGACGGCGATTGATCGTCAAGCGACGCTCAGACAGGCGTAGCCCCGGGAGGAACCCGGGGCCGCAAGTGCGTTCGAAGTGTCGATGATCAATGTGTCCTGCAATTCACATTAATTCTCGCAGCTAGCTGCGTTCTTCATCGACGCACGAGCCGAGTGATCCACCGCTAAGAGTTGTCTGGCTTTCGGGACCGCTCGCGTGAAGCGGCCCCTTTTCTGTTTCTGCAGGGACGCGCGCGCCCCCGCGCGCCCCGCTTCGACCGTACGAGCACACACAAACGGAGGAGGAGGAGGAGAAAGCGCGGGGCAAAAAAGAGAAACCCCGCGCAACGCTCCGAAGGTCGGCCAAAGAAAGGCGGAGGGGCCCGCGCCCCCGACCGCCTCCCCCCGCGAGGGGAGACGCCGCCTCGCGTGCCGTCCTTCGGAGGCGGCCCAGGCGCCCGGGCTCGGCCCGACCTCCGCGCGGAGGGGCTTGTGCGGCAACGCGCCGGACCGCGGGGGGCACGGTGGCCCGCCCGGCCTCTCGATCACGGGACGACTACGCGTTCGCGGGCCGGGGGCGCGACCGCCGGCCCCCGCCGCTCCCGGCTCACTCCCTGGCTTCTCCTTTTCACCGCTCCGCCGACTCGCGGAACGCCGCCGCGCCAAAACGCGGGGGCCGGCTCTCCCGCCAGCGGCCCCTGAACGTCGCCCGAAACGCCACGCGGCGGCGGGACCGTTCCGCCGGCGCAACCCCTGGCGCGGGACCGCTTGCCCGCCGGAAGGCGAACGCCCGGCGGGCCGCGCTCCGCCACCGGCGCCGGAGGCGGGACGCCGCCGAGACCCGAGCCGGCATCGCGGAGCGCCCGAGGTCTGCCGCTCGGCAAAACCCCTCCGCCACCCGCGGCCGCACTCCCGGGACCGCCGCCGCTTCGCACCGCCGAGCTGCCCTTCCGCGAGCACGCGCCCAGCGGGCAGGCGTACGGCGGCTGAGCCGGGGGGCACCGCCCGCTCCCCTCGTTTCCACTCGGGGACCGGACGGGGAAGCGCCCCCGCGGCCGCCCCGCACGCCTCCCCTTTTTTTTGGCCCACACGCGGCCGGGAAGGGCGACGGGGAAGCGGACGGGCGGGGCCCGGGCCGGGACGGCCGCCGGTGAAGGCGGGCGCCTCGCGGCCGACCGTCCCCCCCCCCCGGGGGGGGCGGGGACACTCGCCGAGCGGCGACGCCGCCGCTCGGCACGGGGTCGCCCGCGCCCGCCGGACCTCCGGCGATGGAGGAGCCGGCCGAGCGCTGCGCCCCAACGGGCGGGGACAGCGCTCCGAGTCAGGGGTGGCCGGCGGCCGGCGCCGCCGCGGTGCGGTTCGAGGCGACAAGGCCGTCGAGGCGAGAGGCGCGCGGTCGCGCCTGACGCGGCGCCGCCCGCGAGCCCGCGGCGGCGGCTAAGGAGAAAGAGCGAGAGAGCGCGGCGGGCCCCGGCGGCCGCAACCCCGCAGCTGAGGTAGGTAAGGCAGAGAGCGCGCGCCCTCTGCCGGCGTCGCCCCGCATCGCAGAGGCCAGCGGGGTCGGCCCCCCGCGGCCGATCGCGCGCCGCGGCCTCTCCGCCGAGACCGGGCCGCAGAGAGGGGGGGGCAGGGCGCCCCTTCCCCGGCCCGGCACGGGTGGCCCCCGCGCGCGGGCAAGCGCGGCGGGACGCCGACGACGGCGAGCGCGGCCGGTCGCGACGGACACGCCACCGCAGGGGATCGGCGGGAGTAGCTCCCCACCCCTCGATGGCGCCCCGCGCCGCCACCGCCCGACACCCGCTGCCGCCGCCGCCACCGCCGCCGCCGCCGCGGCGGGGCCGTGCCGGGCCGCCCGAGTCTTTAAACCTCCGCCCGGCTCGGCGGCCCTTTCGGCCCCCAACAGGCGTTTGACGACGCCGAGGGAAACCGGCAGGAGACCGCCGAGGCGCGAAGCGCTAGGTACCTGGCCCTGGGGTGAGGGAAACGACCTGCATGGCCCCGCCGGGGTGCCTCCCCCGCTGCCACCCTCGGGGGAGCGTCCACCGGCGGGGGCGCGCCCGACGTCCGCTGCCATCACCGCGGCAATCCTTCTCGGGGCCCGGGGTTTCCCTCAGTAGCCCGGCGCTGCGCCCGAGAGGACCACCGCGGCTCGGGCCGCCCCGCCGGCGCGGGGAACACGGCCCAGCCACCGAGAAACCTCGCACACCCCCGGCCGAGAGAGGCCACGGAGACGACGGTGCGGACCG
>NW_028276123.1:240000-260000 GCF_052056855.1 Sturnus vulgaris
CTTCGCAGGCAAGCAAGCGAAGCCGAGAGGCGAGGCCACACGCCCCACTGCATGTCCCCCGCTGCCCTTTCGATACGGACACAACTCTGGCAACACAGGTCGGGAGCGGGAAACGAGGCGCAGCCAACCTCGGCCAAGCGAGCCACGCCCGGGGGGCTCTCGGGGAGGGGGGCCAGGGAAAGCCCGGGCAGGCTCAACACAACCCCGGGCCGGCCCCACAGAAATCCAGCCCCGGCTGCCGGCCACCAGCGTGCACCGGGACCGACAGCCGAAGAAATGCCGCACCCGGCGAGCGGGCGGGGCCCCGGCTTAAGGCCGGGCAGAAAAGGGGCGAGGCGCCGCCGCCTCGCCCGCCACCATCCCCGGGGGAGCGAGCGGGCGCCCGGCTCCCCGTTGTCACGAAACCGGCAGCAGCCGGGCCGGAGCGGGACACACTCGCGGCTTTCTCGCCCTCTCTCTGGGCCTTTTTCTCGCTTCTCCCCCGCCTGGAACAACGCAGCCTCGCCTGGGCCGGGGGAGCGCGGTGGCTCTCGGATCGCATCGCTCTCTCTGGGGGCTTTCTCGCTTCTCCCCCGGACTGAACACGCAGCCTCGGCCTGGGCCGGGGAGCGGCTCTCGGATCGCATCGGTCTCTCTGGGGGCTTTCTCGCTTCTCCCCCGACTGAGCACGCAGCCTCGCCTGGGCCGGGGAGCGGCTCTCGGATCGCATCGGTCTCTCTCTCTGGGCTAACCTGTCCCAGTCGAACTGGGTAAGACGGGAAGCCGGACGAAGCCACGCGACTCGCCCCGACATCGGCGGTGTTCTTCTGGCCCTGGCGACCGCACGCGCGTCCGCCCTTCTCCGCCACGGACACAGGCACGGCAACAGCCTGTGGGGATACGGCCCGTCACCTCGTTCCCATAATACGGACAGATGGGCCCGAAGCGGCGGAGGCCGGAAAGAGAACCGATGTACGTGACCGAGGGGGCGCAGTGGCGCACGCCGCCTTCTACGATGACATAGCCGGAGGCAGCGAGAAACAGCGACCCCTTGGAGTACTTCCAGGCCGGCAGCGGACAACAGGTCTACCAGCCATGAAACGGGCAACAGGTCTACCGACGGCTTGCTGCGGACAACAGGTCTACCCAGCCATGAAACGGGCAACAGGTCTACCAAGCTGCGGACACCAGGTCTACCCAGGGCATGCTGCGGACACCAGGTCTACCCACGGCTTGCTGCGGACAACAGGTCTACCCAGCTGCGGACACCAGGTCTACCCAGGGCATGAAAAGGGCAACAGGTCTACCAAGCTGCGGACACCAGGTCTACCCAGGGCATGCTGCGGACACCAGGTCTACCCACGGCTTGCTGCGGACAACAGGTCTACCCAGCCATGAAACGGGCAACAGGTCTACCAAGCTGCGGACACCAGGTCTACCCAGGGCATGCTGCGGACACCAGGTCTACCCACGGCTTGCTGCGGACACCAGGTCTACCCACGGCTTGCTGCGGACACCAGGTCTACCCAGCCATGAAACGGGCAACAGGTCTACCAAGCTGCGGACACCAGGTCTACCCAGGGCATGCTGCGGACACCAGGTCTACCCACGGCTTGCTGCGGACACCAGGTCTACCCAGGGCATGCTGCGGACAACAGGTCTACCCAGCCATGAAACGGGCAACAGGTCTACTCACGGCTTGCTGCGGACACCAGGTCTACCCAGCCATGAAACGGGCAACAGGTCTACCAAGCTGCGGACACCAGGTCTACCCAGGGCATGCTGCGGACACCAGGTCTACCCACTCAATGCTGCGGACAACAGGTCTACCCAGGCATGAATCGGGCAACAGGTCTACCAAGCTCCGGACACCAGGTCTACCCACGGCTTGCTGCGGACACCAGGTCTACCCAGCCATGAAACGGGCAACAGGTCTACCAAGCTGCGGACACCAGGTCTACCCAGGGCATGCTGCGGACACCAGGTCTACCCAGCCATGAAACGGGCAACAGGTCTACTCACGGCTTGCTGCGGACACCAGGTCTACCCAGCCATGAAACGGGCAACAGGTCTACCAAGCTGCGGACACCAGGTCTACCCAGGGCATGCTGCGGACACCAGGTCTACCCAGCCATGAAACGGGCAACAGGTCTACTCACGGCTTGCTGCGGACACCAGGTCTACCCAGCCATGAAACGGGCAACAGGTCTACCAAGCTGCGGACACCAGGTCTACCCAGGGCATGCTGCGGACACCAGGTCTACCCAGGGCATGCTGCGGACAACAGGTCTACCCAGGCATGAATCGGGCAACAGGTCTACCAAGCTCCGGACACCAGGTCTACCCACGGCTTGCTGCGGACACCAGGTCTACCCAGCCATGAAACGGGCAACAGGTCTACCAAGCTGCGGACACCAGGTCTACCCAGGGCATGCTGCGGACACCAGGTCTACCCAGCCATGAAACGGGCAACAGGTCTACTCACGGCTTGCTGCGGACACCAGGTCTACCCAGCCATGAAACGGGCAACAGGTCTACCAAGCTGCGGACACCAGGTCTACCCAGGGCATGCTGCGGACACCAGGTCTACCCACGGCTTGCTGCGGACACCAGGTCTACCCAGCCATGAAACGGGCAACAGGTCTACCCAGCTGCGGACACCAGGTCTACCCAGGGCATGCTGCGGACACCAGGTCTACCCAGCCATGAAACGGGCAACAGGTCTACTCACGGCTTGCAGCGGACAACAGGTCTACCCAGCCATGAAACGGGCAACAGGTCTACCAAGCTGCGGACACCAGGTCTACCCAGGGCATGCTGCGGACACCAGGTCTACCCACGGCTTGCTGCGGACAACAGGTCTACCCAGGCATGAAACGGGCAACAGGTCTACCAAGCTGCGGACACCAGGTCTACCCAGGGCATGCTGCGGACACCAGGTCTACCCACGGCTTGCTGCGGACACCAGGTCTACCAACTCAATGCTGCGGACAACAGGTCTACCCAGCCATGAAACGGGCAACAGGTCTACCAAGCTGCGGACACCAGGTCTACCCACGGCTTGCTGCGGACACCAGGTCTACCCAGCCATGAAACGGGCAACAGGTCTACCAAGCTGCGGACACCAGGTCTACCCAGGGCATGCTGCGGACACCAGGTCTACCCACGGCTTGCTGCGGACAACAGGTCTACCCAGCCATGAATCGGGCAACAGGTCTACCAAGCTGCGGACACCAGGTCTACCCACGGCTTGCTGCGGACACCAGGTCTACCCAGCCATGAAACGGGCACCAGGTCTACTCACGGCTTGCTGCGGACACCAGGTCTACCCAGCCATGAAACGGGCAACAGGTCTACCAAGCTGCGGACACCAGGTCTACCCAGCCATGAAACGGGCAACAGGTCTACCAACTCAATGCTGCGGACAACAGGTCTACCCAGCCATGAAACGGGCAACAGGTCTACCAAGCTGCGGACACCAGGTCTACCCACGGCTTGCTGCGGACACCAGGTCTACCAACTCAATGCTGCGGACACCAGGTCTACCCAGCCATGAAACGGGCAACAGGTCTACCAAGCTGCGGACACCAGGTCTACCCACGGCTTGCTGCGGACAACAGGTCTACCCAGGCATGAATCGGGCAACAGGTCTACCAAGCTGCGGACACCAGGTCTACCCACGGCTTGCTGCGGACAACAGGTCTACCCAGCCATGAAACGGGCAACAGGTCTACCAAGCTGCGGACACCAGGTCTACCCAGGGCATGCTGCGGACACCAGGTCTACCCAGCCATGAAACGGGCAACAGGTCTACTCACGGCTTGCTGCGGACACCAGGTCTACCCAGCCATGAAACGGGCAACAGGTCTACCAAGCTGCGGACACCAGGTCTACCCAGGGCATGCTGCGGACACCAGGTCTACCCAGTCATGAAACGGGCAACAGGTCTACTCACGGCTTGCTGCGGACAACAGGTCTACCCAGCCATGAAACGGGCAACAGGTCTACCAAGCTGCGGACAACAGGTCTACCCAGGGCATGCTGCGGACACCAGGTCTACCCACTCAATGCTGCGGACAACAGGTCTACCCAGGCATGAATCGGGCAACAGGTCTACCAAGCTCCGGACACCAGGTCTACCCACGGCTTGCTGCGGACAACAGGTCTACCCAGCCATGAAACGGGCAACAGGTCTACCAAGCTGCGGACACCAGGTCTACCCAGGGCATGCTGCGGACACCAGGTCTACCCAGCCATGAAACGGGCAACAGGTCTACTCACGGCTTGCTGCGGACACCAGGTCTACCCAGCCATGAAACGGGCAACAGGTCTACCAAGCTGCGGACACCAGGTCTACCCAGGGCATGCTGCGGACACCAGGTCTACCCACTCAATGCTGCGGACAACAGGTCTACCCAGGCATGAATCGGGCAACAGGTCTACCAAGCTCCGGACACCAGGTCTACCCACGGCTTGCTGCGGACACCAGGTCTACCCAGCCATGAAACGGGCAACAGGTCTACCAAGCTGCGGACACCAGGTCTACCCAGGGCATGCTGCGGACACCAGGTCTACCCAGCCATGAAACGGGCAACAGGTCTACTCACGGCTTGCTGCGGACACCAGGTCTACCCAGCCATGAAACGGGCAACAGGTCTACCAAGCTGCGGACACCAGGTCTACCCAGGGCATGCTGCGGACACCAGGTCTACCCACTCAATGCTGCGGACAACAGGTCTACCCAGGCATGAATCGGGCAACAGGTCTACCAAGCTCCGGACACCAGGTCTACCCACGGCTTGCTGCGGACACCAGGTCTACCCAGCCATGAAACGGGCAACAGGTCTACCAAGCTGCGGACACCAGGTCTACCCAGGGCATGCTGCGGACACCAGGTCTACCCAGCCATGAAACGGGCAACAGGTCTACTCACGGCTTGCTGCGGACACCAGGTCTACCCAGCCATGAAACGGGCAACAGGTCTACCAAGCTGCGGACACCAGGTCTACCCAGGGCATGCTGCGGACACCAGGTCTACCCAGCCATGAAACGGGCAACAGGTCTACTCACGGCTTGCTGCGGACACCAGGTCTACCCAGCCATGAAACGGGCAACAGGTCTACCAAGCTGCGGACACCAGGTCTACCCAGGGCATGCTGCGGACACCAGGTCTACCCAGGGCATGCTGCGGACAACAGGTCTACCCAGCCATGAAACGGGCAACAGGTCTACCAAGCTCCGGACACCAGGTCTACCCACGGCTTGCTGCGGACACCAGGTCTACCCAGCCATGAAACGGGCAACAGGTCTACCAAGCTGCGGACACCAGGTCTACCCAGGGCATGCTGCGGACACCAGGTCTACCCAGCCATGAAACGGGCAACAGGTCTACTCACGGCTTGCTGCGGACACCAGGTCTACCCAGCCATGAAACGGGCAACAGGTCTACCAAGCTGCGGACACCAGGTCTACCCAGGGCATGCTGCGGACACCAGGTCTACCCAGCCATGAAACGGGCAACAGGTCTACTCACGGCTTGCTGCGGACACCAGGTCTACCCAGCCATGAAACGGGCAACAGGTCTACCAAGCTGCGGACACCAGGTCTACCCAGGGCATGCTGCGGACACCAGGTCTACCCAGGGCATGCTGCGGACAACAGGTCTACCCAGGCATGAATCGGGCAACAGGTCTACCAAGCTGCGGACACCAGGTCTACCCAGGGCATGCTGCGGACACCAGGTCTACCCAGCCATGAAACGGGCAACAGGTCTACCAAGCTGCGGACAACAGGTCTACCCAGGGCATGCTGCGGACACCAGGTCTACCCAGCCATGAAACGGGCAACAGGTCTACTCACGGCTTGCTGCGGACACCAGGTCTACCCACGGCTTGCTGCGGACACCAGGTCTACCAACTCAATGCTGCGGACAACAGGTCTACCCAGCCATGAAACGGGCAACAGGTCTACCAAGCTGCGGACACCAGGTCTACCCACGGCTTGCTGCGGACACCAGGTCTACCCAGCCATGAAACGGGCAACAGGTCTACCAAGCTGCGGACACCAGGTCTACCCAGGGCATGCTGCGGACACCAGGTCTACCCACGGCTTGCTGCGGACAACAGGTCTACCCAGCCATGAATCGGGCAACAGGTCTACCAAGCTGCGGACACCAGGTCTACCCACGGCTTGCTGCGGACACCAGGTCTACCCAGCCATGAAACGGGCACCAGGTCTACTCACGGCTTGCTGCGGACACCAGGTCTACCCAGCCATGAAACGGGCAACAGGTCTACCAAGCTGCGGACACCAGGTCTACCCAGCCATGAAACGGGCAACAGGTCTACCAACTCAATGCTGCGGACAACAGGTCTACCCAGCCATGAAACGGGCAACAGGTCTACCAAGCTGCGGACACCAGGTCTACCCACGGCTTGCTGCGGACACCAGGTCTACCAACTCAATGCTGCGGACACCAGGTCTACCCAGCCATGAAACGGGCAACAGGTCTACCAAGCTGCGGACACCAGGTCTACCCACGGCTTGCTGCGGACAACAGGTCTACCCAGGCATGAATCGGGCAACAGGTCTACCAAGCTGCGGACACCAGGTCTACCCACGGCTTGCTGCGGACAACAGGTCTACCCAGCCATGAAACGGGCAACAGGTCTACCAAGCTGCGGACACCAGGTCTACCCAGGGCATGCTGCGGACACCAGGTCTACCCAGCCATGAAACGGGCAACAGGTCTACTCACGGCTTGCTGCGGACACCAGGTCTACCCAGCCATGAAACGGGCAACAGGTCTACCAAGCTGCGGACACCAGGTCTACCCAGGGCATGCTGCGGACACCAGGTCTACCCAGTCATGAAACGGGCAACAGGTCTACTCACGGCTTGCTGCGGACAACAGGTCTACCCAGCCATGAAACGGGCAACAGGTCTACCAAGCTGCGGACACCAGGTCTACCCAGGGCATGCTGCGGACACCAGGTCTACCCACTCAATGCTGCGGACAACAGGTCTACCCAGGCATGAATCGGGCAACAGGTCTACCAAGCTCCGGACACCAGGTCTACCCACGGCTTGCTGCGGACAACAGGTCTACCCAGCCATGAAACGGGCAACAGGTCTACCAAGCTGCGGACACCAGGTCTACCCAGGGCATGCTGCGGACACCAGGTCTACCCAGCCATGAAACGGGCAACAGGTCTACTCACGGCTTGCTGCGGACACCAGGTCTACCCAGCCATGAAACGGGCAACAGGTCTACCAAGCTGCGGACACCAGGTCTACCCAGGGCATGCTGCGGACACCAGGTCTACCCACTCAATGCTGCGGACAACAGGTCTACCCAGGCATGAATCGGGCAACAGGTCTACCAAGCTCCGGACACCAGGTCTACCCACGGCTTGCTGCGGACACCAGGTCTACCCAGCCATGAAACGGGCAACAGGTCTACCAAGCTGCGGACACCAGGTCTACCCAGGGCATGCTGCGGACACCAGGTCTACCCAGCCATGAAACGGGCAACAGGTCTACTCACGGCTTGCTGCGGACACCAGGTCTACCCAGCCATGAAACGGGCAACAGGTCTACCAAGCTGCGGACACCAGGTCTACCCAGGGCATGCTGCGGACACCAGGTCTACCCACTCAATGCTGCGGACAACAGGTCTACCCAGGCATGAATCGGGCAACAGGTCTACCAAGCTCCGGACACCAGGTCTACCCACGGCTTGCTGCGGACACCAGGTCTACCCAGCCATGAAACGGGCAACAGGTCTACCAAGCTGCGGACACCAGGTCTACCCAGGGCATGCTGCGGACACCAGGTCTACCCAGCCATGAAACGGGCAACAGGTCTACTCACGGCTTGCTGCGGACACCAGGTCTACCCAGCCATGAAACGGGCAACAGGTCTACCAAGCTGCGGACACCAGGTCTACCCAGGGCATGCTGCGGACACCAGGTCTACCCAGCCATGAAACGGGCAACAGGTCTACTCACGGCTTGCTGCGGACACCAGGTCTACCCAGCCATGAAACGGGCAACAGGTCTACCAAGCTGCGGACACCAGGTCTACCCAGGGCATGCTGCGGACACCAGGTCTACCCAGGGCATGCTGCGGACAACAGGTCTACCCAGCCATGAAACGGGCAACAGGTCTACCAAGCTCCGGACACCAGGTCTACCCACGGCTTGCTGCGGACACCAGGTCTACCCAGCCATGAAACGGGCAACAGGTCTACCAAGCTGCGGACACCAGGTCTACCCAGGGCATGCTGCGGACACCAGGTCTACCCAGCCATGAAACGGGCAACAGGTCTACTCACGGCTTGCTGCGGACACCAGGTCTACCCAGCCATGAAACGGGCAACAGGTCTACCAAGCTGCGGACACCAGGTCTACCCAGGGCATGCTGCGGACACCAGGTCTACCCAGCCATGAAACGGGCAACAGGTCTACTCACGGCTTGCTGCGGACACCAGGTCTACCCAGCCATGAAACGGGCAACAGGTCTACCAAGCTGCGGACACCAGGTCTACCCAGGGCATGCTGCGGACACCAGGTCTACCCAGGGCATGCTGCGGACAACAGGTCTACCCAGGCATGAATCGGGCAACAGGTCTACCAAGCTGCGGACACCAGGTCTACCCAGGGCATGCTGCGGACACCAGGTCTACCCAGCCATGAAACGGGCAACAGGTCTACCAAGCTGCGGACAACAGGTCTACCCAGGGCATGCTGCGGACACCAGGTCTACCCAGCCATGAAACGGGCAACAGGTCTACTCACGGCTTGCTGCGGACACCAGGTCTACCCAGCCATGAAACGGGCAACAGGTCTACCAAGCTGCGGACACCAGGTCTACCCAGGGCATGCTGCGGACACCAGGTCTACCCAGCCATGAAACGGGCAACAGGTCTACTCACGTCTTGCTGCGGACACCAGGTCTACCCAGCCATGAAACGGGCAACAGGTCTACCAAGCTGCGGACACCAGGTCTACTCACGGCTTGCTGCGGACACCAGGTCTACCCAGCCATGAAACGGGCAACAGGTCTACTCACGGCTTGCTGCGGACACCAGGTCTACCCAGCCATGAAACGGGCAACAGGTCTACCAAGCTGCGGACAACAGGTCTACCCAGGGCATGCTGCGGACAACAGGTCTACCCAGCCATGAAACGGGCAACAGGTCTACTCACGGCTTGCTGCGGACACCAGGTCTACCCAGCCATGAAACGGGCAACAGGTCTACCAAGCTGCGGACACCAGGTCTACCCAGGGCATGCTGCGGACACCAGGTCTACCCACGGCTTGCTGCGGACACCAGGTCTACCCAGCCATGAAACGGGCAACAGGTCTACCAAGCTGCGGACACCAGGTCTACCCAGGGCATGCTGCGGACACCAGGTCTACCCACGGCTTGCTGCGGACAACAGGTCTACCCAGCCATGAAACGGGCAACAGGTCTACCAAGCTGCGGACACCAGGTCTACCCAGGGCATGCTGCGGACAACAGGTCTACCCAGCCATGAAACGGGCAACAGGTCTACTCACGGCTTGCTGCGGACAACAGGTCTACCAAGCCATGAAACGGGCAACAGGTCTACCAAGCTGCGGACACCAGGTCTACCCAGGGCATGCTGCGGACACCAGGTCTACCCACTCAATGCTGCGGACAACAGGTCTACCCAGGCATGAATCGGGCAACAGGTCTACCAAGCTCCGGACACCAGGTCTACCCACGGCTTGCTGCGGACACCAGGTCTACCCAGCCATGAAACGGGCAACAGGTCTACCAAGCTGCGGACACCAGGTCTACCCAGGGCATGCTGCGGACACCAGGTCTACCCAGCCATGAAACGGGCAACAGGTCTACCAAGCTGCGGACACCAGGTCTACCCAGGGCATGCTGCGGACACCAGGTCTACCCAGGGCATGCTGCGGACAACAGGTCTACCCAGGCATGAATCGGGCAACAGGTCTACCAAGCTCCGGACACCAGGTCTACCCACGGCTTGCTGCGGACACCAGGTCTACCCAGCCATGAAACGGGCAACAGGTCTACCAAGCTGCGGACACCAGGTCTACCCAGGGCATGCTGCGGACACCAGGTCTACCCAGCCATGAAACGGGCAACAGGTCTACTCACGGCTTGCTGCGGACACCAGGTCTACCCAGCCATGAAACGGGCAACAGGTCTACCAAGCTGCGGACACCAGGTCTACCCAGGGCATGCTGCGGACACCAGGTCTACCCAGCCATGAAACGGGCAACAGGTCTACTCACGGCTTGCTGCGGACACCAGGTCTACCCAGCCATGAAACGGGCAACAGGTCTACCAAGCTGCGGACACCAGGTCTACCCAGGGCATGCTGCGGACACCAGGTCTACCCAGGGCATGCTGCGGACAACAGGTCTACCCAGGCATGAATCGGGCAACAGGTCTACCAAGCTGCGGACACCAGGTCTACCCAGGGCATGCTGCGGACACCAGGTCTACCCAGCCATGAAACGGGCAACAGGTCTACCAAGCTGCGGACACCAGGTCTACCCAGGGCATGCTGCGGACACCAGGTCTACCCAGCCATGAAACGGGCAACAGGTCTACTCACGGCTTGCTGCGGACACCAGGTCTACCCAGCCATGAAACGGGCAACAGGTCTACCAAGCTGCGGACACCAGGTCTACCCAGGGCATGCTGCGGACACCAGGTCTACCCAGCCATGAAACGGGCAACAGGTCTACTCACGGCTTGCTGCGGACACCAGGTCTACCCAGCCATGAAACGGGCAACAGGTCTACCAAGCTGCGGACACCAGGTCTACTCACGGCTTGCTGCGGACACCAGGTCTACCCAGCCATGAAACGGGCAACAGGTCTACTCACGGCTTGCTGCGGACACCAGGTCTACCCAGCCATGAAACGGGCAACAGGTCTACCAAGCTGCGGACAACAGGTCTACCCAGGGCATGCTGCGGACAACAGGTCTACCCAGCCATGAAACGGGCAACAGGTCTACTCACGGCTTGCTGCGGACACCAGGTCTACCCAGCCATGAAACGGGCAACAGGTCTACCAAGCTGCGGACACCAGGTCTACCCAGGGCATGCTGCGGACACCAGGTCTACCCACGGCTTGCTGCGGACACCAGGTCTACCCAGCCATGAAACGGGCAACAGGTCTACCAAGCTGCGGACACCAGGTCTACCCAGGGCATGCTGCGGACACCAGGTCTACCCACGGCTTGCTGCGGACAACAAGTCTACCCAGCCATGAAACGGGCAACAGGTCTACCAAGCTGCGGACACCAGGTCTACCCAGGGCATGCTGCGGACAACAGGTCTACCCAGCCATGAAACGGGCAACAGGTCTACTCACGGCTTGCTGCGGACACCAGGTCTACCCAGCCATGAAACGGGCAACAGGTCTACCAAGCTGCGGACACCAGGTCTACCCAGGGCATGCTGCGGACACCAGGTCTACCAACTCAATGCTGCGGACAACAGGTCTACCCAGCCATGAATCGGGCAACAGGTCTACCAAGCTGCGGACACCAGGTCTACCCACGGCTTGCTGCGGACACCAGGTCTACCCAGCCATGAAACGGGCAACAGGTCTACCAAGCTGCGGACACCAGGTCTACCCAGGGCATGCTGCGGACACCAGGTCTACCCAGCCATGAAACGGGCAACAGGTCTACTCACGGCTTGCTGCGGACAACAGGTCTACCCAGCCATGAAACGGGCAACAGGTCTACCAAGCTGCGGACACCAGGTCTACCCAGGGCATGCTGCGGACACCAGGTCTACCCACGGCTTGCTGCGGACAACAGGTCTACCCAGGCATGAATCGGGCAACAGGTCTACCAAGCTGCGGACACCAGGTCTACCCAGGGCATGCTGCGGACACCAGGTCTACCCACGGCTTGCTGCGGACAACAGGTCTACCCAGCCATGAATCGGGCAACAGGTCTACCAAGCTCCGGACACCAGGTCTACCCACGGCTTGCTGCGGACACCAGGTCTACCCAGCCATGAAACGGGCAACAGGTCTACCAAGCTGCGGACACCAGGTCTACCCAGCCATGAAACGGGCAACAGGTCTACCAACTCAATGCTGCGGACAACAGGTCTACCCAGCCATGAAACGGGCAACAGGTCTACCAAGCTGCGGACACCAGGTCTACCCACGGCTTGCTGCGGACACCAGGTCTACCCAGCCATGAAACGGGCAACAGGTCTACCAAGCTGCGGACACCAGGTCTACCCAGGGCATGCTGCGGACAACAGGTCTACCCAGCCATGAAACGGGCAACAGGTCTACTCACGGCTTGCTGCGGACAACAGGTCTACCCAGCCATGAAACGGGCAACAGGTCTACCAAGCTGCGGACAACAGGTCTACCCAGGGCATGCTGCGGACACCAGGTCTACCCAGCCATGAAACGGGCAACAGGTCTACTCACGGCTTGCTGCGGACACCAGGTCTACCCAGCCATGAATCGGGCAACAGGTCTACCAAGCTGCGGACAACAGGTCTACCCAGCCATGAAACGGGCAACAGGTCTACCATCTCAATGCTGCGGACACCAGGTCTACCCAGCCATGAAACGGGCAACAGGTCTACCAAGCTGCGGACACCAGGTCTACCCAGGGTATGTAGCGGACACCAGGTCTACCAACTCAATGCTGCGGACAACAGGTCTACCCAGCCATGAAACGGGCAACAGGTCTACCAAGCTGCGGACACCAGGTCTACCCACGGCTTGCTGCGGACACCAGGTCTACCCAGCCATGAAACGGGCAGCAGGTCTACCCACGGCTTGCTGCGGACACCAGGTCTACCCAGCCATGAAACGGGCAACAGGTCTACCAAGCTGCGGACACCAGGTCTACCCAGGGCATGCTGCGGACAACAGGTCTACCCAGCCATGAAACGGGCAACAGGTCTACTCACGGCTTGCTGCGGACACCAGGTCTACCCAGCCATGAAACGGGCAACAGGTCTACCAAGCTGCGGACACCAGGTCTACCCAGGGCATGCTGCGGACACCAGGTCTACCCAGCCATGAAACGGGCAACAGGTCTACTCACGGCTTGCTGCGGACACCAGGTCTACCCAGCCATGAAACGGGCAACAGGTCTACCAAGCTGCGGACACCAGGTCTACCCAGCTATGAAACGGGCAACAGGTCTACCAAGCTGCGGACACCAGGTCTACCCAGGGCATGCTGCGGACACCAGGTCTACCAACTCAATGCTGCGGACAACAGGTCTACCCAGCCATGAATCGGGCAACAGGTCTACCAAGCTGCGGACACCAGGTCTACCCACGGCTTGCTGCGGACAACAGGTCTACCCAGCCATGAAACGGGCAACAGGTCTACCAAGCTGCGGACACCAGGTCTACCCAGGGCATGCTGCGGACACCAGGTCTACCCAGCCATGAAACGGGCAACAGGTCTACCAAGCTGCGGACACCAGGTCTACCCAGGGCATGCTGCGGACACCAGGTCTACCAACTCAATGCTGCGGACAACAGGTCTACCCAGCCATGAAACGGGCAACAGGTCTACCAAGCTGCGGACACCAGGTCTACCCAGGGCATGCTGCGGACACCAGGTCTACCAACTCAATGCTGCGGACACCAGGTCTACCCAGCCATGAATCGGGCAACAGGTCTACCAAGCTGCGGACACCAGGTCTACCCAGGGCATGCTGCGGACACCAGGTCTACCCAGCCATGAAACGGGCAACAGGTCTACTCACGGCTTGCTGCGGACAACAGGTCTACCCAGCCATGAAACGGGCAACAGGTCTACCAAGCTGCGGACACCAGGTCTACCCAGGGCATGCTGCGGACACCAGGTCTACCCACTCAATGCTGCGGACAACAGGTCTACCCAGGCATGAATCGGGCAACAGGTCTACCAAGCTGCGGACACCAGGTCTACCCAGGGCATGCTGCGGACACCAGGTTTACCCACGGCTTGCTGCGGACAACAGGTCTACCCAGGCATGAATCGGGCAACAGGTCTACCAAGCTCCGGACACCAGGTCTACCCACGGCTTGCTGCGGACACCAGGTCTACCCAGCCATGAAACGGGCAACAGGTCTACCAAGCTGCGGACACCAGGTCTACCCAGCCATGAAACGGGCAACAGGTCTACCAACTCAATGCTGCGGACAACAGGTCTACCCAGCCATGAAACGGGCAACAGGTCTACCAAGCTGCGGACACCAGGTCTACCCACGGCTTGCTGCGGACACCAGGTCTACCCAGCCATGAAACGGGCAACAGGTCTACCAAGCTGCGGACACCAGGTCTACCCAGGGCATGCTGCGGACAACAGGTCTACCCAGCCATGAAACGGGCAACAGGTCTACTCACGGCTTGCTGCGGACACCAGGTCTACCCAGCCATGAAACGGGCAACAGGTCTACCAAGCTGCGGACAACAGGTCTACCCAGGGCATGCTGCGGACACCAGGTCTACCCAGCCATGAAACGGGCAACAGGTCTACTCACGGCTTGCTGCGGACACCAGGTCTACCCAGCCATGAATCGGGCAACAGGTCTACCAAGCTGCGGACAACAGGTCTACCCAGCCATGAAACGGGCAACAGGTCTACCATCTCAATGCTGCGGACACCAGGTCTACCCAGCCATGAAACGGGCAACAGGTCTACCAAGCTGCGGACACCAGGTCTACCCAGGGTATGTAGCGGACACCAGGTCTACCAACTCAATGCTGCGGACAACAGGTCTACCCAGCCATGAAACGGGCAACAGGTCTACCAAGCTGCGGACACCAGGTCTACCCACGGCTTGCTGCGGACACCAGGTCTACCCAGCCATGAAACGGGCAGCAGGTCTACCCACGGCTTGCTGCGGACACCAGGTCTACCCAGCCATGAAACGGGCAACAGGTCTACCAAGCTGCGGACACCAGGTCTACCCAGGGCATGCTGCGGACAACAGGTCTACCCAGCCATGAAACGGGCAACAGGTCTACTCACGGCTTGCTGCGGACAACAGGTCTACCCAGCCATGAAACGGGCAACAGGTCTACCAAGCTGCGGACACCAGGTCTACCCAGGGCATGCTGCGGACACCAGGTCTACCCAGCCATGAAACGGGCAACAGGTCTACTCACGGCTTGCTGCGGACACCAGGTCTACCCAGCCATGAAACGGGCAACAGGTCTACCAAGCTGCGGACACCAGGTCTACCCAGCTATGAAACGGGCAACAGGTCTACCAAGCTGCGGACACCAGGTCTACCCAGGGCATGCTGCGGACACCAGGTCTACCCACTCAATGCTGCGGACAACAGGTCTACCCAGGCATGAATCGGGCAACAGGTCTACCAAGCTCCGGACACCAGGTCTACCCACGGCTTGCTGCGGACACCAGGTCTACCCAGCCATGAAACGGGCAACAGGTCTACCAAGCTGCGGACACCAGGTCTACCCAGGTCATGCTGCGGACACCAGGTCTACCCAGCCATGAAACGGGCAACAGGTCTACTCACGGCTTGCTGCGGACACCAGGTCTACCCAGCCATGAAACGGGCAACAGGTCTACCAAGCTGCGGACACCAGGTCTACCCAGGGCATGCTGCGGACACCAGGTCTACCAACTCAATGCTGCGGACAACAGGTCTACCCAGCCATGAAACGGGCAACAGGTCTACCAAGCTGCGGACACCAGGTCTACCCAGGGCATGCTGCGGACACCAGGTCTACCAACTCAATGCTGCGGACAACAGGTCTACCCAGCCATGAATCGGGCAACAGGTCTACCAAGCTGCGGACACCAGGTCTACCCACGGCTTGCTGCGGACACCAGGTCTACCCAGCCATGAAACGGGCAACAGGTCTACCAAGCTGCGGACACCAGGTCTACCCAGGGCATGCTGCGGACACCAGGTCTACCCACGGCTTGCTGCGGACAACAGGTCTACCCACGGCTTGCTGCGGACAACAGGTCTACCCACTCCAAGCTGCGGACACCAGGTCTAACTACTCCATTACGCGGACAACAGGTCTACCCACTCCATGCGGCGGACAACATGTCTACCCGCTCCATGCTGCGGACACCAGGTCTGCCCACGCCGTGATGCGGACCACAGGTCTACCTTCGCCATGCTGCACGCAGCCCGGGTCGCACCGGAGCTAGGTAGACCCGGTCGCCGCGGCCGTCGCAGCGCCCTCGCCCTCGACGGCGGACCCACGCCGCCGGTCCCGGAGGCGGGTAGACCTGGTCGCCGCGGCCACGGCGGCCGCCCATCCCGGAGCCCAGTAGACCTGGCCGCCGCGGGACCGGCCAAGTTTCCCGGAGTCGTGTAGACCTGGTCGTCGCGGCCACGGCCGCCGCCGCTGCGCCTTCGCCGGCGACGGCGGTCCCACGCCACCGGCCCCGGAGCCGCGTCGACCTGGCCGCCGCGGGACGGGCCACGTTTCGCGGATCCGGGTAGACGAGGCATCCTTGTACCATCTCGGAGCCGGGGAAACCCCACAGCCTCTTAACGCTCCGGAGCCCAAGTGCTCCAGCAGCCTTGCCCCGCCCGGCAGAATCGATTTCAAGACCAAGACATATTTTCGACAACATTTTATTTCATCATTTCATTTCATTTCTTTTCATTTCATTTTATTATTTTATTTTATTTCGTTTTGTTTTGTTTTGTTTTGTTTTGTTTTGATTTGATTTGATTTGTTTCATTTCCTCTTTGCCTTTTTTGAATGATTGCCTCTTCTATTTACTCGGAAAGAAAATCTTTTCCGGAAAACAAAACTCTTGCCAAATCTTATTTGTGATCCCTTTGGGCCCACAGCCGAGCTGACGGAGGGCCTGTGCCCGGTTCTCGCCCTGCTGACACACTGACCCCCCCAAACGGCGTCCTCCCTACCCCACGCCTCCTCCCCCGTCCCCCAGAGACCCTACCTACAGAGCCCCCCCCCCCCCACAAAACAGAACCTCACGGGCCGCAGCACAGCCAGGGGAAGCACGTACGTGCAGCGAAACTCGGCCCAAAGCCGCCGCGCCCTGGCACAACTCGCCCTGCCCCTTCCCGCCCCACGGAGGCGGCTGCATCGAGGCGACCGGCGCCGCCGTCGGCAAGCGGGTGGCCGCTTTCGGGCCGGTTCTTCCGCGGAAGGTCTGCAGAGCTCTTGGGGCCTCGGCGCGGGTTTGGGGGGCCGTGAGGGCTCGCTGTCGAGGCGCCCGGGGCCGGCACGAAGCCGCCTGCCCTCTCCCTGTCCCTGCCCCGTCTTCCGCAGCCACCCATTAACGCTGGGGGCGAGCCCGCCCTCCGCCATCAACCTCCCATGCAGCGCTTTCAGACTTTCCCCGCCCCTGCCCATTGTCGGCTGGGGGCGCCCTGCCCCCCGCCGTCAGCCTCCCTGGCAGCGCTTTCAGACTCTCTCGGGCCCCTGCCCATTGTCGGCTGGGGGCGCCCCGCCCCCCGCCCTCAGCCTCCCTGGCAGCGCTTTCAGACTGCCTCGGGCCCTGCCCATTGTCGGTTGGGGGCGCCCCGCCCCCCGCCCTCAGCCTCCCTGGCAGCGCTTTCAGACGGTCTCGTGCCCTGCCCATTGTCGGTTGGGGGCGACCCCGCCCTCCGCCATCAGCCTCCCTGGCAGCGCTTTCAGACTGCCTCGGGCCCTGCCCATTGTCGGTTGGGGGCGACCCCGCCCTCCGCCATCAGCCTCCCTGGCAGCACTTTCAGCCTCTTCCTGCCCCCGCCCACGGTCCCACCGGGCAGTTTACACGGCGGCGGCGGGAGGCTGATGCCGAGGTCGGCAGGCGGAGAGCCTGGTGCACAAGCAGGGATGGCGGCGGGATGATTGGCGCCGTCTGTCCCTGGTCAAAGAAGCTCTCTGTTCAGCTTTCTCGGAGCCTTTTGCTTTGGTGGCGTTCCTTCCTCCTCCGCCCCGGCGCCGCTCAAGCCTGCGGCAGGGCGGCAGCGCGGCGGGTGGGCGGCCGGGGGGAGGGGGGAGGGGGGGGGGAGGGAGGGAGCGCGCGAGCGAGCGAGCGAGCGAGCGCGCTGCAGAAATGAAGCCCGGAGCAGGGCCGCGGTCCATTCGAGCACGGGGAGGGGGCGCGACAACGCTGCCTGCTCCTGTCGGGGAGCGCTTGGGGAAGTGGGGTGCCGGCACCATGACGGCGGAGCGGACAGGGGCCGCGGCTGGGGAAGAGGCCGGCGGAGCTCGCCAGTGGATGCTGGCGCACGGAGCCGGCAGGGACACCTGGGCACGGCTGGGACCGAAAGTCGCCCGCCTTCACGCCCCGCCTTTCGCCGGGGGGAAGAAGACGCGAGAGCAGGGCTGCCTGCTGGGCTGCCAGTGCCCGCGGTCATGCCGGACGTGCAGGCCGACCGCCGAAGGCGTGCTCGCCGCTGCAGAGACGACAAGGGGGCCGCGCGTCCGATGGAAGAGACGGGGCGCCATCGCGCGGCGGCCGGGCTGCAAGGCCGGCCGACGGTAACAGGACTACCACGCCGCGGGCGGCCAGAGACAAAGACCGGCCGAGGGCAACAGGTCTACCCAGCATTATGCCGGCCGGTACCAGGGCCGGCCGAGGGCAACAGGTCTACCCAGCATTAGGCCAGCCGGAAAGACGGCCGGCAGAGGGCAACAGGTCTACCCAGCATTCGGCCGTCAGGTAACACTGCCGGCCGAGGGCAACAGGTCTACCCAGCATTCGGCTGGCCGGTAACACGGCGGGCCGAGGGCAACAGGTCTACCCAGCATTAGGCCGGCCGGTAACACTGCCGGCCGAGGGCAACAGGTCTACCCAGCATTAGGCCGCCACGTCCAAAGGCCGGCCGAGGGCAACAGGTCTACCCAGCATTAGGCCGCCACGTCCAAAGGCCGGCCGAGGGCAACAGGTCTACCCAGCATTCGGCCGCCACGTCCAAAGGCCGGCCGAGGGCAACAGGTCTACCCAGCATTCGGCCGCCACGTCCAAAGGCCGGCCGAGGGCAACAGGTCTACCCAGCATTCGGCCGCCACGTCCAAAGGCCGGCCGAGGGCAACAGGTCTACCCAGCATTCGGCCGCCACGTCCAAAGGCCGGCCGAGGGCAACAGGTCTACCCAGCATTCGGCCGCCACGTCCAAAGGCCGGCCGAGGGCAACAGGTCTACCCAGCATTCGGCCGTCAGGTACAAAGGCCGGCCGAGGGCAACAGGTCTACCCAGCATTAGGCTGCCACGTACAAAGGCCGGCCGAGGGCAACAGGTCTACCCAGCATTCGGCCGTCAGGTACAAAGGCCGGCCGAGGGCAACAGGTCTACCCAGCATTAGGCCGGCCGGTAACACTGCCGGCCGAGGGCAACAGGTCTACCCAGCATTAGGCCGCCACGTCCAAAGGCCGGCCGAGGGCAACAGGTCTAACCAGCATTAGGCCGGCCGGCAGAGGGCAACAGGTCTACCCAGCATTCGGCCGTCAGGTACAAAGGCCGGCCGAGGGCAACAGGTCTACCCAGCATTAGGCCGGCCGGTAACACTGCCGGCCGAGGGCAACAGGTCTACCCAGCATTAGGCCGCCACGTCCAAAGGCCGGCCGAGGGCAAGAGGTCTACCCAGCATTAGGCCGCCACGTCCAAAGGCCGGCCGAGGGCAACAGGTCTACCCAGCATTAGGCCGCCACGTCCAAAGGCCGGCCGAGGGCAACAGGTCTACCCAGCATTCGGCCGTCAGGTACAAAGGCCGGCCGAGGGCAACAGGTCTACCCAGCATTCGGCCGCCACGTCCAAAGGCCGGCCGAGGGCAACAGGTCTACCCAGCATTAGGCCGCCACGTCCAAAGGCCGGCCGAGGGCAACAGGTCTACCCAGCATTAGGCCGCCACGTCCAAAGGCCGGCCGAGGGCAACAGGTCTACCCAGCATTAGGCCGGCCGGCCGAGGGCAACAGGTCTACCCAGCATTCGGCCGTCAGGTACAAAGGCCGGCCGAGGGCAACAGGTCTACCCAGCATTAGGCCGCCACGTCCAAAGGCCGGCCGAGGGCAACA
>NW_028276123.1:267500-270000 GCF_052056855.1 Sturnus vulgaris
CCCTCCCGAAGAAGCGGCGCCGACGACGGACGGCCCGGACGACGGGGGCCGGCTTCGCTTCCCCCTCCCCCCCCCCAAACACCGCGCCTCCCCCGCGACCTTCTCTCTTCTCCCTTTCCCCCGTGCCCCGCCCGGCGCCCGCGCGCCGGGGGGTGGGGGGGGTGGGCGGCAGAGAAAAGGCGAGGAGACACACGGGGGGGGGGGGAACGAGGGAAACGGAGACTCCCATCCCGGAGACGAGAACCGAAGAGGAGAGCGGCAGAGACGGCCCTGACGGGGGGGAACCGGCCAGCCGGGCGGGAAAAGCGGCGACCTCAAGCGGGGAGAGAGAGAAACGCGACGGCGACAGAGAGAGGAGGGGAGGGCTTCGCGGGAAGGAGGAGGGGGTCGCACCCCCGTCCCCGGCGCTCTCGGCCTCGCGCGCGCGCGGCAGCACGGCACGGTACCCCCGCGGTACCCACCCGCAGACAGCCGCCCGCACGGGGGGGAGAGCCCGGGGGCGAGGCCCGCGCCTCGCCTCCCTCTCGGCCCTCTCGCTCTCTCGTCTCTCTCGCACGGCCCACGGCGGCGTCTTCGACGCCGACTCTCGCTCTCCCCGGCCACCGCCACCGCACCGCGGCACGGCCCCGGCAAGGACGAGCTCCGCCCCAGCGGCTCGTTCCGGGAGCGGGGAGCTACGGAGCGCTCCCCGAGTCTGCATTTAGGGGGACGAAGGCCCTGCGCGGCGACGACGACGACGACGTCGACGTCGACCGCGGGCAACGGGCCTGCGAGGCAACCCCAGCCGCGCCGCCGGGGTGGCCCCCCCGGACGGCGATTGATCGTCAAGCGACGCTCAGACAGGCGTAGCCCCGGGAGGAACCCGGGGCCGCAAGTGCGTTCGAAGTGTCGATGATCAATGTGTCCTGCAATTCACATTAATTCTCGCAGCTAGCTGCGTTCTTCATCGACGCACGAGCCGAGTGATCCACCGCTAAGAGTTGTCTGGCTTTCGGGACCGCTCGCGTGAAGCGGCCCCTTTTCTGTTTCTGCAGGGACGCGCGCGCCCCCGCGCGCCCCGCTTCGACCGTACGAGCACACACAAACGGAGGAGGAGGAGGAGAAAGCGCGGGGCAAAAAAGAGAAACCCCGCGCAACGCTCCGAAGGTCGGCCAAAGAAAGGCGGAGGGGCCCGCGCCCCCGACCGCCTCCCCCCGCGAGGGGAGACGCCGCCTCGCGTGCCGTCCTTCGGAGGCGGCCCAGGCGCCCGGGCTCGGCCCGACCTCCGCGCGGAGGGGCTTGTGCGGCAACGCGCCGGACCGCGGGGGGCACGGTGGCCCGCCCGGCCTCTCGATCACGGGACGACTACGCGTTCGCGGGCCGGGGGCGCGACCGCCGGCCCCCGCCGCTCCCGGCTCACTCCCTGGCTTCTCCTTTTCACCGCTCCGCCGACTCGCGGAACGCCGCCGCGCCAAAACGCGGGGGCCGGCTCTCCCGCCAGCGGCCCCTGAACGTCGCCCGAAACGCCACGCGGCGGCGGGACCGTTCCGCCGGCGCAACCCCTGGCGCGGGACCGCTTGCCCGCCGGAAGGCGAACGCCCGGCGGGCCGCGCTCCGCCACCGGCGCCGGAGGCGGGACGCCGCCGAGACCCGAGCCGGCATCGCGGAGCGCCCGAGGTCTGCCGCTCGGCAAAACCCCTCCGCCACCCGCGGCCGCACTCCCGGGACCGCCGCCGCTTCGCACCGCCGAGCTGCCCTTCCGCGAGCACGCGCCCAGCGGGCAGGCGTACGGCGGCTGAGCCGGGGGGCACCGCCCGCTCCCCTCGTTTCCACTCGGGGACCGGACGGGGAAGCGCCCCCGCGGCCGCCCCGCACGCCTCCCCTTTTTTTTGGCCCACACGCGGCCGGGAAGGGCGACGGGGAAGCGGACGGGCGGGGCCCGGGCCGGGACGGCCGCCGGTGAAGGCGGGCGCCTCGCGGCCGACCGTCCCCCCCCCCCGGGGGGGGCGGGGACACTCGCCGAGCGGCGACGCCGCCGCTCGGCACGGGGTCGCCCGCGCCCGCCGGACCTCCGGCGATGGAGGAGCCGGCCGAGCGCTGCGCCCCAACGGGCGGGGACAGCGCTCCGAGTCAGGGGTGGCCGGCGGCCGGCGCCGCCGCGGTGCGGTTCGAGGCGACAAGGCCGTCGAGGCGAGAGGCGCGCGGTCGCGCCTGACGCGGCGCCGCCCGCGAGCCCGCGGCGGCGGCTAAGGAGAAAGAGCGAGAGAGCGCGGCGGGCCCCGGCGGCCGCAACCCCGCAGCTGAGGTAGGTAAGGCAGAGAGCGCGCGCCCTCTGCCGGCGTCGCCCCGCATCGCAGAGGCCAGCGGGGTCGGCCCCCCGCGGCCGATCGCGCGCCGCGGCCTCTCCGCCGAGACCGGGCCGCAGAGAGGGGGGGGCAGGGCGCCCCTTCCCCGGCCCGGCACGGGTGGCCCCCGCGCGCGGGCAAGCGCGGCGGGACGCCGACGACGGCGAGCGCGGCCG
>NW_028276123.1:275000-292500 GCF_052056855.1 Sturnus vulgaris
CTCGCCAACACAGCCAGCCCTTCTCTCTCGCCTTTCGCTTTCGCTTCGGTGGCGGCCCGTGACCCTTCGTCAGCGCGCGCTTCTCGGTGCCGCGGCTTAGGGCCGCGAGAGAAAAAGAACGGAGGCCGGGCGGGCACCCCCACACTGCCCCGCACACCGGCACGCTTTAATAAAAAAGAACGGAGCCGCTCGCAAAACCCAGCCCCCGCCGGCAACGGCAACCACGGCAGCCGGGGCAGGCCAGACACCACGGGCCGCCCCGGCACGGTGCCTCGATCGCGCCCGGCCGATACCGAGAAAGGGCGAGGCGCCGCCGCCCCGCCCACGACACACTCTCGGGGGCTCACTCGCTCGCTCGCTCTCTGTTGGGTTGCGGGGTCCGTCCTGGGGGGGGGGACACGGCCGGCCACCGCGGCCGACCGCCGCCCCGGAAAAATTCTGCCCGCTACACGCGGGTCCCCGGCTTAGGGCCGAGGAAGGGGGACGACTTCAACAACACACGGCAGGGCCGGACACTCCCGTCACCGAGCCCCCCTTCGCAGGCAAGCAAGCGAAGCCGAGAGGCGAGGCCACACGCCCCACTGCATGTCCCCCGCTGCCCTTTCGATACGGACACAACTCTGGCAACACAGGTCGGGAGCGGGAAACGAGGCGCAGCCAACCTCGGCCAAGCGAGCCACGCCCGGGGGGCTCTCGGGGAGGGGGGCCAGGGAAAGCCCGGGCAGGCTCAACACAACCCCGGGCCGGCCCCACAGAAATCCAGCCCCGGCTGCCGGCCACCAGCGTGCACCGGGACCGACAGCCGAAGAAATGCCGCACCCGGCGAGCGGGCGGGGCCCCGGCTTAAGGCCGGGCAGAAAAGGGGCGAGGCGCCGCCGCCTCGCCCGCCACCATCCCCGGGGGAGCGAGCGGGCGCCCGGCTCCCCGTTGTCACGAAACCGGCAGCAGCCGGGCCGGAGCGGGACACACTCGCGGCTTTCTCGCCCTCTCTCTGGGCCTTTTTCTCGCTTCTCCCCCGCCTGGAACAACGCAGCCTCGCCTGGGCCGGGGGAGCGCGGTGGCTCTCGGATCGCATCGCTCTCTCTGGGGGCTTTCTCGCTTCTCCCCCGGACTGAACACGCAGCCTCGGCCTGGGCCGGGGAGCGGCTCTCGGATCGCATCGGTCTCTCTGGGGGCTTTCTCGCTTCTCCCCCGACTGAGCACGCAGCCTCGCCTGGGCCGGGGAGCGGCTCTCGGATCGCATCGGTCTCTCTCTCTGGGCTAACCTGTCCCAGTCGAACTGGGTAAGACGGGAAGCCGGACGAAGCCACGCGACTCGCCCCGACATCGGCGGTGTTCTTCTGGCCCTGGCGACCGCACGCGCGTCCGCCCTTCTCCGCCACGGACACAGGCACGGCAACAGCCTGTGGGGATACGGCCCGTCACCTCGTTCCCATAATACGGACAGATGGGCCCGAAGCGGCGGAGGCCGGAAAGAGAACCGATGTACGTGACCGAGGGGGCGCAGTGGCGCACGCCGCCTTCTACGATGACATAGCCGGAGGCAGCGAGAAACAGCGACCCCTTGGAGTACTTCCAGGCCGGCAGCGGACAACAGGTCTACCAGCCATGAAACGGGCAACAGGTCTACCGACGGCTTGCTGCGGACAACAGGTCTACCCAGCCATGAAACGGGCAACAGGTCTACCAAGCTGCGGACACCAGGTCTACCCAGGGCATGCTGCGGACACCAGGTCTACCCACGGCTTGCTGCGGACAACAGGTCTACCCAGCTGCGGACACCAGGTCTACCCAGGGCATGAAAAGGGCAACAGGTCTACCAAGCTGCGGACACCAGGTCTACCCAGGGCATGCTGCGGACACCAGGTCTACCCACGGCTTGCTGCGGACAACAGGTCTACCCAGCCATGAAACGGGCAACAGGTCTACCAAGCTGCGGACACCAGGTCTACCCAGGGCATGCTGCGGACACCAGGTCTACCCACGGCTTGCTGCGGACACCAGGTCTACCCACGGCTTGCTGCGGACACCAGGTCTACCCAGCCATGAAACGGGCAACAGGTCTACCAAGCTGCGGACACCAGGTCTACCCAGGGCATGCTGCGGACACCAGGTCTACCCACGGCTTGCTGCGGACACCAGGTCTACCCAGGGCATGCTGCGGACAACAGGTCTACCCAGCCATGAAACGGGCAACAGGTCTACTCACGGCTTGCTGCGGACACCAGGTCTACCCAGCCATGAAACGGGCAACAGGTCTACCAAGCTGCGGACACCAGGTCTACCCAGGGCATGCTGCGGACACCAGGTCTACCCACTCAATGCTGCGGACAACAGGTCTACCCAGGCATGAATCGGGCAACAGGTCTACCAAGCTCCGGACACCAGGTCTACCCACGGCTTGCTGCGGACACCAGGTCTACCCAGCCATGAAACGGGCAACAGGTCTACCAAGCTGCGGACACCAGGTCTACCCAGGGCATGCTGCGGACACCAGGTCTACCCAGCCATGAAACGGGCAACAGGTCTACTCACGGCTTGCTGCGGACACCAGGTCTACCCAGCCATGAAACGGGCAACAGGTCTACCAAGCTGCGGACACCAGGTCTACCCAGGGCATGCTGCGGACACCAGGTCTACCCAGCCATGAAACGGGCAACAGGTCTACTCACGGCTTGCTGCGGACACCAGGTCTACCCAGCCATGAAACGGGCAACAGGTCTACCAAGCTGCGGACACCAGGTCTACCCAGGGCATGCTGCGGACACCAGGTCTACCCAGGGCATGCTGCGGACAACAGGTCTACCCAGGCATGAATCGGGCAACAGGTCTACCAAGCTCCGGACACCAGGTCTACCCACGGCTTGCTGCGGACACCAGGTCTACCCAGCCATGAAACGGGCAACAGGTCTACCAAGCTGCGGACACCAGGTCTACCCAGGGCATGCTGCGGACACCAGGTCTACCCAGCCATGAAACGGGCAACAGGTCTACTCACGGCTTGCTGCGGACACCAGGTCTACCCAGCCATGAAACGGGCAACAGGTCTACCAAGCTGCGGACACCAGGTCTACCCAGGGCATGCTGCGGACACCAGGTCTACCCACGGCTTGCTGCGGACACCAGGTCTACCCAGCCATGAAACGGGCAACAGGTCTACCCAGCTGCGGACACCAGGTCTACCCAGGGCATGCTGCGGACACCAGGTCTACCCAGCCATGAAACGGGCAACAGGTCTACTCACGGCTTGCAGCGGACAACAGGTCTACCCAGCCATGAAACGGGCAACAGGTCTACCAAGCTGCGGACACCAGGTCTACCCAGGGCATGCTGCGGACACCAGGTCTACCCACGGCTTGCTGCGGACAACAGGTCTACCCAGGCATGAAACGGGCAACAGGTCTACCAAGCTGCGGACACCAGGTCTACCCAGGGCATGCTGCGGACACCAGGTCTACCCACGGCTTGCTGCGGACACCAGGTCTACCAACTCAATGCTGCGGACAACAGGTCTACCCAGCCATGAAACGGGCAACAGGTCTACCAAGCTGCGGACACCAGGTCTACCCACGGCTTGCTGCGGACACCAGGTCTACCCAGCCATGAAACGGGCAACAGGTCTACCAAGCTGCGGACACCAGGTCTACCCAGGGCATGCTGCGGACACCAGGTCTACCCACGGCTTGCTGCGGACAACAGGTCTACCCAGCCATGAATCGGGCAACAGGTCTACCAAGCTGCGGACACCAGGTCTACCCACGGCTTGCTGCGGACACCAGGTCTACCCAGCCATGAAACGGGCACCAGGTCTACTCACGGCTTGCTGCGGACACCAGGTCTACCCAGCCATGAAACGGGCAACAGGTCTACCAAGCTGCGGACACCAGGTCTACCCAGCCATGAAACGGGCAACAGGTCTACCAACTCAATGCTGCGGACAACAGGTCTACCCAGCCATGAAACGGGCAACAGGTCTACCAAGCTGCGGACACCAGGTCTACCCACGGCTTGCTGCGGACACCAGGTCTACCAACTCAATGCTGCGGACACCAGGTCTACCCAGCCATGAAACGGGCAACAGGTCTACCAAGCTGCGGACACCAGGTCTACCCACGGCTTGCTGCGGACAACAGGTCTACCCAGGCATGAATCGGGCAACAGGTCTACCAAGCTGCGGACACCAGGTCTACCCACGGCTTGCTGCGGACAACAGGTCTACCCAGCCATGAAACGGGCAACAGGTCTACCAAGCTGCGGACACCAGGTCTACCCAGGGCATGCTGCGGACACCAGGTCTACCCAGCCATGAAACGGGCAACAGGTCTACTCACGGCTTGCTGCGGACACCAGGTCTACCCAGCCATGAAACGGGCAACAGGTCTACCAAGCTGCGGACACCAGGTCTACCCAGGGCATGCTGCGGACACCAGGTCTACCCAGTCATGAAACGGGCAACAGGTCTACTCACGGCTTGCTGCGGACAACAGGTCTACCCAGCCATGAAACGGGCAACAGGTCTACCAAGCTGCGGACAACAGGTCTACCCAGGGCATGCTGCGGACACCAGGTCTACCCACTCAATGCTGCGGACAACAGGTCTACCCAGGCATGAATCGGGCAACAGGTCTACCAAGCTCCGGACACCAGGTCTACCCACGGCTTGCTGCGGACAACAGGTCTACCCAGCCATGAAACGGGCAACAGGTCTACCAAGCTGCGGACACCAGGTCTACCCAGGGCATGCTGCGGACACCAGGTCTACCCAGCCATGAAACGGGCAACAGGTCTACTCACGGCTTGCTGCGGACACCAGGTCTACCCAGCCATGAAACGGGCAACAGGTCTACCAAGCTGCGGACACCAGGTCTACCCAGGGCATGCTGCGGACACCAGGTCTACCCACTCAATGCTGCGGACAACAGGTCTACCCAGGCATGAATCGGGCAACAGGTCTACCAAGCTCCGGACACCAGGTCTACCCACGGCTTGCTGCGGACACCAGGTCTACCCAGCCATGAAACGGGCAACAGGTCTACCAAGCTGCGGACACCAGGTCTACCCAGGGCATGCTGCGGACACCAGGTCTACCCAGCCATGAAACGGGCAACAGGTCTACTCACGGCTTGCTGCGGACACCAGGTCTACCCAGCCATGAAACGGGCAACAGGTCTACCAAGCTGCGGACACCAGGTCTACCCAGGGCATGCTGCGGACACCAGGTCTACCCACTCAATGCTGCGGACAACAGGTCTACCCAGGCATGAATCGGGCAACAGGTCTACCAAGCTCCGGACACCAGGTCTACCCACGGCTTGCTGCGGACACCAGGTCTACCCAGCCATGAAACGGGCAACAGGTCTACCAAGCTGCGGACACCAGGTCTACCCAGGGCATGCTGCGGACACCAGGTCTACCCAGCCATGAAACGGGCAACAGGTCTACTCACGGCTTGCTGCGGACACCAGGTCTACCCAGCCATGAAACGGGCAACAGGTCTACCAAGCTGCGGACACCAGGTCTACCCAGGGCATGCTGCGGACACCAGGTCTACCCAGCCATGAAACGGGCAACAGGTCTACTCACGGCTTGCTGCGGACACCAGGTCTACCCAGCCATGAAACGGGCAACAGGTCTACCAAGCTGCGGACACCAGGTCTACCCAGGGCATGCTGCGGACACCAGGTCTACCCAGGGCATGCTGCGGACAACAGGTCTACCCAGGCATGAATCGGGCAACAGGTCTACCAAGCTCCGGACACCAGGTCTACCCACGGCTTGCTGCGGACACCAGGTCTACCCAGCCATGAAACGGGCAACAGGTCTACCAAGCTGCGGACACCAGGTCTACCCAGGGCATGCTGCGGACACCAGGTCTACCCAGCCATGAAACGGGCAACAGGTCTACTCACGGCTTGCTGCGGACACCAGGTCTACCCAGCCATGAAACGGGCAACAGGTCTACCAAGCTGCGGACACCAGGTCTACCCAGGGCATGCTGCGGACAACAGGTCTACCCAGCCATGAAACGGGCAACAGGTCTACTCACGGCTTGCTGCGGACACCAGGTCTACCCAGCCATGAAACGGGCAACAGGTCTACCAAGCTGCGGACACCAGGTCTACCCAGGGCATGCTGCGGACACCAGGTCTACCCAGGGCATGCTGCGGACAACAGGTCTACCCAGGCATGAATCGGGCAACAGGTCTACCAAGCTGCGGACACCAGGTCTACCCAGGGCATGCTGCGGACACCAGGTCTACCCAGCCATGAAACGGGCAACAGGTCTACCAAGCTGCGGACAACAGGTCTACCCAGGGCATGCTGCGGACACCAGGTCTACCCAGCCATGAAACGGGCAACAGGTCTACTCACGGCTTGCTGCGGACACCAGGTCTACCCAGCCATGAAACGGGCAACAGGTCTACCAAGCTGCGGACACCAGGTCTACCCAGGGCATGCTGCGGACACCAGGTCTACCCAGCCATGAAACGGGCAACAGGTCTACTCACGTCTTGCTGCGGACACCAGGTCTACCCAGCCATGAAACGGGCAACAGGTCTACCAAGCTGCGGACACCAGGTCTACTCACGGCTTGCTGCGGACACCAGGTCTACCCAGCCATGAAACGGGCAACAGGTCTACTCACGGCTTGCTGCGGACACCAGGTCTACCCAGCCATGAAACGGGCAACAGGTCTACCAAGCTGCGGACAACAGGTCTACCCAGGGCATGCTGCGGACAACAGGTCTACCCAGCCATGAAACGGGCAACAGGTCTACTCACGGCTTGCTGCGGACACCAGGTCTACCCAGCCATGAAACGGGCAACAGGTCTACCAAGCTGCGGACACCAGGTCTACCCAGGGCATGCTGCGGACACCAGGTCTACCCACGGCTTGCTGCGGACACCAGGTCTACCCAGCCATGAAACGGGCAACAGGTCTACCAAGCTGCGGACACCAGGTCTACCCAGGGCATGCTGCGGACACCAGGTCTACCCACGGCTTGCTGCGGACAACAGGTCTACCCAGCCATGAAACGGGCAACAGGTCTACCAAGCTGCGGACACCAGGTCTACCCAGGGCATGCTGCGGACAACAGGTCTACCCAGCCATGAAACGGGCAACAGGTCTACTCACGGCTTGCTGCGGACAACAGGTCTACCAAGCCATGAAACGGGCAACAGGTCTACCAAGCTGCGGACACCAGGTCTACCCAGGGCATGCTGCGGACACCAGGTCTACCCACTCAATGCTGCGGACAACAGGTCTACCCAGGCATGAATCGGGCAACAGGTCTACCAAGCTCCGGACACCAGGTCTACCCACGGCTTGCTGCGGACACCAGGTCTACCCAGCCATGAAACGGGCAACAGGTCTACCAAGCTGCGGACACCAGGTCTACCCAGGGCATGCTGCGGACACCAGGTCTACCCAGCCATGAAACGGGCAACAGGTCTACCAAGCTGCGGACACCAGGTCTACCCAGGGCATGCTGCGGACACCAGGTCTACCCAGGGCATGCTGCGGACAACAGGTCTACCCAGGCATGAATCGGGCAACAGGTCTACCAAGCTCCGGACACCAGGTCTACCCACGGCTTGCTGCGGACACCAGGTCTACCCAGCCATGAAACGGGCAACAGGTCTACCAAGCTGCGGACACCAGGTCTACCCAGGGCATGCTGCGGACACCAGGTCTACCCAGCCATGAAACGGGCAACAGGTCTACTCACGGCTTGCTGCGGACACCAGGTCTACCCAGCCATGAAACGGGCAACAGGTCTACCAAGCTGCGGACACCAGGTCTACCCAGGGCATGCTGCGGACACCAGGTCTACCCAGCCATGAAACGGGCAACAGGTCTACTCACGGCTTGCTGCGGACACCAGGTCTACCCAGCCATGAAACGGGCAACAGGTCTACCAAGCTGCGGACACCAGGTCTACCCAGGGCATGCTGCGGACACCAGGTCTACCCAGGGCATGCTGCGGACAACAGGTCTACCCAGGCATGAATCGGGCAACAGGTCTACCAAGCTGCGGACACCAGGTCTACCCAGGGCATGCTGCGGACACCAGGTCTACCCAGCCATGAAACGGGCAACAGGTCTACCAAGCTGCGGACACCAGGTCTACCCAGGGCATGCTGCGGACACCAGGTCTACCCAGCCATGAAACGGGCAACAGGTCTACTCACGGCTTGCTGCGGACACCAGGTCTACCCAGCCATGAAACGGGCAACAGGTCTACCAAGCTGCGGACACCAGGTCTACCCAGGGCATGCTGCGGACACCAGGTCTACCCAGCCATGAAACGGGCAACAGGTCTACTCACGGCTTGCTGCGGACACCAGGTCTACCCAGCCATGAAACGGGCAACAGGTCTACCAAGCTGCGGACACCAGGTCTACTCACGGCTTGCTGCGGACACCAGGTCTACCCAGCCATGAAACGGGCAACAGGTCTACTCACGGCTTGCTGCGGACACCAGGTCTACCCAGCCATGAAACGGGCAACAGGTCTACCAAGCTGCGGACAACAGGTCTACCCAGGGCATGCTGCGGACAACAGGTCTACCCAGCCATGAAACGGGCAACAGGTCTACTCACGGCTTGCTGCGGACACCAGGTCTACCCAGCCATGAAACGGGCAACAGGTCTACCAAGCTGCGGACACCAGGTCTACCCAGGGCATGCTGCGGACACCAGGTCTACCCACGGCTTGCTGCGGACACCAGGTCTACCCAGCCATGAAACGGGCAACAGGTCTACCAAGCTGCGGACACCAGGTCTACCCAGGGCATGCTGCGGACACCAGGTCTACCCACGGCTTGCTGCGGACAACAAGTCTACCCAGCCATGAAACGGGCAACAGGTCTACCAAGCTGCGGACACCAGGTCTACCCAGGGCATGCTGCGGACAACAGGTCTACCCAGCCATGAAACGGGCAACAGGTCTACTCACGGCTTGCTGCGGACACCACGTCTACCCAGCCATGAAACGGGCAACAGGTCTACCAAGCTGCGGACACCAGGTCTACCCAGGGCATGCTGCGGACACCAGGTCTACCAACTCAATGCTGCGGACAACAGGTCTACCCAGCCATGAATCGGGCAACAGGTCTACCAAGCTGCGGACACCAGGTCTACCCACGGCTTGCTGCGGACACCAGGTCTACCCAGCCATGAAACGGGCAACAGGTCTACCAAGCTGCGGACACCAGGTCTACCCAGGGCATGCTGCGGACACCAGGTCTACCCAGCCATGAAACGGGCAACAGGTCTACTCACGGCTTGCTGCGGACAACAGGTCTACCCAGCCATGAAACGGGCAACAGGTCTACCAAGCTGCGGACACCAGGTCTACCCAGGGCATGCTGCGGACACCAGGTCTACCCACGGCTTGCTGCGGACAACAGGTCTACCCAGGCATGAATCGGGCAACAGGTCTACCAAGCTGCGGACACCAGGTCTACCCAGGGCATGCTGCGGACACCAGGTCTACCCACGGCTTGCTGCGGACAACAGGTCTACCCAGCCATGAATCGGGCAACAGGTCTACCAAGCTCCGGACACCAGGTCTACCCACGGCTTGCTGCGGACACCAGGTCTACCCAGCCATGAAACGGGCAACAGGTCTACCAAGCTGCGGACACCAGGTCTACCCAGCCATGAAACGGGCAACAGGTCTACCCACTCAATGCTGCGGACAACAGGTCTACCCAGCCATGAAACGGGCAACAGGTCTACCAAGCTGCGGACACCAGGTCTACCCACGGCTTGCTGCGGACACCAGGTCTACCCAGCCATGAAACGGGCAACAGGTCTACCAAGCTGCGGACACCAGGTCTACCCAGGGCATGCTGCGGACAACAGGTCTACCCAGCCATGAAACGGGCAACAGGTCTACTCACGGCTTGCTGCGGACAACAGGTCTACCCAGCCATGAAACGGGCAACAGGTCTACCAAGCTGCGGACAACAGGTCTACCCAGGGCATGCTGCGGACACCAGGTCTACCCAGACATGAAACGGGCAACAGGTCTACTCACGGCTTGCTGCGGACACCAGGTCTACCCAGCCATGAATCGGGCAACAGGTCTACCAAGCTGCGGACAACAGGTCTACCCAGCCATGAAACGGGCAACAGGTCTACCATCTCAATGCTGCGGACACCAGGTCTACCCAGCCATGAAACGGGCAACAGGTCTACCAAGCTGCGGACACCAGGTCTACCCAGGGTATGTAGCGGACACCAGGTCTACCAACTCAATGCTGCGGACAACAGGTCTACCCAGCCATGAAACGGGCAACAGGTCTACCAAGCTGCGGACACCAGGTCTACCCACGGCTTGCTGCGGACACCAGGTCTACCCAGCCATGAAACGGGCAGCAGGTCTACCCACGGCTTGCTGCGGACACCAGGTCTACCCAGCCATGAAACGGGCAACAGGTCTACCAAGCTGCGGACACCAGGTCTACCCAGGGCATGCTGCGGACAACAGGTCTACCCAGCCATGAAACGGGCAACAGGTCTACTCACGGCTTGCTGCGGACACCAGGTCTACCCAGCCATGAAACGGGCAACAGGTCTACCAAGCTGCGGACACCAGGTCTACCCAGGGCATGCTGCGGACACCAGGTCTACCCAGCCATGAAACGGGCAACAGGTCTACTCACGGCTTGCTGCGGACACCAGGTCTACCCAGCCATGAAACGGGCAACAGGTCTACCAAGCTGCGGACACCAGGTCTACCCAGCTATGAAACGGGCAACAGGTCTACCAAGCTGCGGACACCAGGTCTACCCAGGGCATGCTGCGGACACCAGGTCTACCAACTCAATGCTGCGGACAACAGGTCTACCCAGCCATGAATCGGGCAACAGGTCTACCAAGCTGCGGACACCAGGTCTACCCACGGCTTGCTGCGGACACCAGGTCTACCCAGCCATGAAACGGGCAACAGGTCTACCAAGCTGCGGACACCAGGTCTACCCAGGGCATGCTGCGGACACCAGGTCTACCCAGCCATGAAACGGGCAACAGGTCTACCAAGCTGCGGACACCAGGTCTACCCAGGGCATGCTGCGGACACCAGGTCTACCAACTCAATGCTGCGGACAACAGGTCTACCCAGCCATGAAACGGGCAACAGGTCTACCAAGCTGCGGACACCAGGTCTACCCAGGGCATGCTGCGGACACCAGGTCTACCAACTCAATGCTGCGGACACCAGGTCTACCCAGCCATGAATCGGGCAACAGGTCTACCAAGCTGCGGACACCAGGTCTACCCAGGGCATGCTGCGGACACCAGGTCTACCCAGCCATGAATCGGGCAACAGGTCTACTCACGGCTTGCTGCGGACACCAGGTCTACCCAGCCATGAAACGGGCAACAGGTCTACCAAGCTGCGGACACCAGGTCTACCCAGGGCATGCTGCGGACACCAGGTCTACCAACTCAATGCTGCGGACAACAGGTCTACCCAGCCATGAATCGGGCAACAGGTCTACCAAGCTGCGGACACCAGGTCTACCCACGGCTTGCTGCGGACAACAGGTCTACCCAGCCATGAAACGGGCAACAGGTCTACCAAGCTGCGGACACCAGGTCTACCCAGGGCATGCTGCGGACACCAGGTCTACCCAGCCATGAAACGGGCAACAGGTCTACCAAGCTGCGGACACCAGGTCTACCCAGGGCATGCTGCGGACACCAGGTCTACCAACTCAATGCTGCGGACAACAGGTCTACCCAGCCATGAAACGGGCAACAGGTCTACCAAGCTGCGGACACCAGGTCTACCCAGGGCATGCTGCGGACACCAGGTCTACCAACTCAATGCTGCGGACACCAGGTCTACCCAGCCATGAATCGGGCAACAGGTCTACCAAGCTGCGGACACCAGGTCTACCCAGGGCATGCTGCGGACACCAGGTCTACCCAGCCATGAATCGGGCAACAGGTCTACTCACGGCTTGCTGCGGACAACAGGTCTACCCAGCCATGAAACGGGCAACAGGTCTACTAAGCTGCGGACACCAGGTCTACCCAGGGCATGCTGCGGACACCAGGTCTACCCACTCAATGCTGCGGACAACAGGTCTACCCAGGCATGAATCGGGCAACAGGTCTACCAAGCTGCGGACACCAGGTCTACCCAGGGCATGCTGCGGACACCAGGTCTACCCACGGCTTGCTGCGGACAACAGGTCTACCCAGGCATGAATCGGGCAACAGGTCTACCAAGCTCCGGACACCAGGTCTACCCACGGCTTGCTGCGGACACCAGGTCTACCCAGCCATGAAACGGGCAACAGGTCTACCAAGCTGCGGACACCAGGTCTACCCAGCCATGAAACGGGCAACAGGTCTACCAACTCAATGCTGCGGACAACAGGTCTACCCAGCCATGAAACGGGCAACAGGTCTACCAAGCTGCGGACACCAGGTCTACCCACGGCTTGCTGCGGACACCAGGTCTACCCAGCCATGAAACGGGCAACAGGTCTACCAAGCTGCGGACACCAGGTCTACCCAGGGCATGCTGCGGACAACAGGTCTACCCAGCCATGAAACGGGCAACAGGTCTACTCACGGCTTGCTGCGGACACCAGGTCTACCCAGCCATGAAACGGGCAACAGGTCTACCAAGCTGCGGACAACAGGTCTACCCAGGGCATGCTGCGGACACCAGGTCTACCCAGCCATGAAACGGGCAACAGGTCTACTCACGGCTTGCTGCGGACACCAGGTCTACCCAGCCATGAATCGGGCAACAGGTCTACCAAGCTGCGGACAACAGGTCTACCCAGCCATGAAACGGGCAACAGGTCTACCATCTCAATGCTGCGGACACCAGGTCTACCCAGCCATGAAACGGGCAACAGGTCTACCAAGCTGCGGACACCAGGTCTACCCAGGGTATGTAGCGGACACCAGGTCTACCAACTCAATGCTGCGGACAACAGGTCTACCCAGCCATGAAACGGGCAACAGGTCTACCAAGCTGCGGACACCAGGTCTACCCACGGCTTGCTGCGGACACCAGGTCTACCCAGCCATGAAACGGGCAGCAGGTCTACCCACGGCTTGCTGCGGACACCAGGTCTACCCAGCCATGAAACGGGCAACAGGTCTACCAAGCTGCGGACACCAGGTCTACCCAGGGCATGCTGCGGACAACAGGTCTACCCAGCCATGAAACGGGCAACAGGTCTACTCACGGCTTGCTGCGGACAACAGGTCTACCCAGCCATGAAACGGGCAACAGGTCTACCAAGCTGCGGACACCAGGTCTACCCAGGGCATGCTGCGGACACCAGGTCTACCCAGCCATGAAACGGGCAACAGGTCTACTCACGGCTTGCTGCGGACACCAGGTCTACCCAGCCATGAAACGGGCAACAGGTCTACCAAGCTGCGGACACCAGGTCTACCCAGCTATGAAACGGGCAACAGGTCTACCAAGCTGCGGACACCAGGTCTACCCAGGGCATGCTGCGGACACCAGGTCTACCCACTCAATGCTGCGGACAACAGGTCTACCCAGGCATGAATCGGGCAACAGGTCTACCAAGCTCCGGACACCAGGTCTACCCACGGCTTGCTGCGGACACCAGGTCTACCCAGCCATGAAACGGGCAACAGGTCTACCAAGCTGCGGACACCAGGTCTACCCAGGTCATGCTGCGGACACCAGGTCTACCCAGCCATGAAACGGGCAACAGGTCTACTCACGGCTTGCTGCGGACACCAGGTCTACCCAGCCATGAAACGGGCAACAGGTCTACCAAGCTGCGGACACCAGGTCTACCCAGGGCATGCTGCGGACACCAGGTCTACCAACTCAATGCTGCGGACAACAGGTCTACCCAGCCATGAAACGGGCAACAGGTCTACCAAGCTGCGGACACCAGGTCTACCCAGGGCATGCTGCGGACACCAGGTCTACCAACTCAATGCTGCGGACAACAGGTCTACCCAGCCATGAATCGGGCAACAGGTCTACCAAGCTGCGGACACCAGGTCTACCCACGGCTTGCTGCGGACACCAGGTCTACCCAGCCATGAAACGGGCAACAGGTCTACCAAGCTGCGGACACCAGGTCTACCCAGGGCATGCTGCGGACACCAGGTCTACCCACGGCTTGCTGCGGACAACAGGTCTACCCACGGCTTGCTGCGGACAACAGGTCTACCCACTCCAAGCTGCGGACACCAGGTCTAACTACTCCATTACGCGGACAACAGGTCTACCCACTCCATGCGGCGGACAACATGTCTACCCGCTCCATGCTGCGGACACCAGGTCTGCCCACGCCGTGATGCGGACCACAGGTCTACCTTCGCCATGCTGCACGCAGCCCGGGTCGCACCGGAGCTAGGTAGACCCGGTCGCCGCGGCCGTCGCAGCGCCCTCGCCCTCGACGGCGGACCCACGCCGCCGGTCCCGGAGGCGGGTAGACCTGGTCGCCGCGGCCACGGCGGCCGCCCATCCCGGAGCCCAGTAGACCTGGCCGCCGCGGGACCGGCCAAGTTTCCCGGAGTCGTGTAGACCTGGTCGTCGCGGCCACGGCCGCCGCCGCTGCGCCTTCGCCGGCGACGGCGGTCCCACGCCACCGGCCCCGGAGCCGCGTCGACCTGGCCGCCGCGGGACGGGCCACGTTTCGCGGATCCGGGTAGACGAGGCATCCTTGTACCATCTCGGAGCCGGGGAAACCCCACAGCCTCTTAACGCTCCGGAGCCCAAGTGCTCCAGCAGCCTTGCCCCGCCCGGCAGAATCGATTTCAAGACCAAGACATATTTTCGACAACATTTTATTTCATCATTTCATTTCATTTCTTTTCATTTCATTTTATTATTTTATTTTATTTCGTTTTGTTTTGTTTTGTTTTGTTTTGTTTTGATTTGATTTGATTTGTTTCATTTCCTCTTTGCCTTTTTTGAATGATTGCCTCTTCTATTTACTCGGAAAGAAAATCTTTTCCGGAAAACAAAACTCTTGCCAAATCTTATTTGTGATCCCTTTGGGCCCACAGCCGAGCTGACGGAGGGCCTGTGCCCGGTTCTCGCCCTGCTGACACACTGACCCCCCCAAACGGCGTCCTCCCTACCCCACGCCTCCTCCCCCGTCCCCCAGAGACCCTACCTACAGAGCCCCCCCCCCCCCACAAAACAGAACCTCACGGGCCGCAGCACAGCCAGGGGAAGCACGTACGTGCAGCGAAACTCGGCCCAAAGCCGCCGCGCCCTGGCACAACTCGCCCTGCCCCTTCCCGCCCCACGGAGGCGGCTGCATCGAGGCGACCGGCGCCGCCGTCGGCAAGCGGGTGGCCGCTTTCGGGCCGGTTCTTCCGCGGAAGGTCTGCAGAGCTCTTGGGGCCTCGGCGCGGGTTTGGGGGGCCGTGAGGGCTCGCTGTCGAGGCGCCCGGGGCCGGCACGAAGCCGCCTGCCCTCTCCCTGTCCCTGCCCCGTCTTCCGCAGCCACCCATTAACGCTGGGGGCGAGCCCGCCCTCCGCCATCAACCTCCCATGCAGCGCTTTCAGACTTTCCCCGCCCCTGCCCATTGTCGGCTGGGGGCGCCCTGCCCCCCGCCGTCAGCCTCCCTGGCAGCGCTTTCAGACTCTCTCGGGCCCCTGCCCATTGTCGGCTGGGGGCGCCCCGCCCCCCGCCCTCAGCCTCCCTGGCAGCGCTTTCAGACTGCCTCGGGCCCTGCCCATTGTCGGTTGGGGGCGCCCCGCCCCCCGCCCTCAGCCTCCCTGGCAGCGCTTTCAGACGGTCTCGTGCCCTGCCCATTGTCGGTTGGGGGCGACCCCGCCCTCCGCCATCAGCCTCCCTGGCAGCGCTTTCAGACTGCCTCGGGCCCTGCCCATTGTCGGTTGGGGGCGACCCCGCCCTCCGCCATCAGCCTCCCTGGCAGCACTTTCAGCCTCTTCCTGCCCCCGCCCACGGTCCCACCGGGCAGTTTACACGGCGGCGGCGGGAGGCTGATGCCGAGGTCGGCAGGCGGAGAGCCTGGTGCACAAGCAGGGATGGCGGCGGGATGATTGGCGCCGTCTGTCCCTGGTCAAAGAAGCTCTCTGTTCAGCTTTCTCGGAGCCTTTTGCTTTGGTGGCGTTCCTTCCTCCTCCGCCCCGGCGCCGCTCAAGCCTGCGGCAGGGCGGCAGCGCGGCGGGTGGGCGGCCGGGGGGAGGGGGGAGGGGGGGGGGAGGGAGGGAGCGCGCGAGCGAGCGAGCGAGCGAGCGCGCTGCAGAAATGAAGCCCGGAGCAGGGCCGCGGTCCATTCGAGCACGGGGAGGGGGCGCGACAACGCTGCCTGCTCCTGTCGGGGAGCGCTTGGGGAAGTGGGGTGCCGGCACCATGACGGCGGAGCGGACAGGGGCCGCGGCTGGGGAAGAGGCCGGCGGAGCTCGCCAGTGGATGCTGGCGCACGGAGCCGGCAGGGACACCTGGGCACGGCTGGGACCGAAAGTCGCCCGCCTTCACGCCCCGCCTTTCGCCGGGGGGAAGAAGACGCGAGAGCAGGGCTGCCTGCTGGGCTGCCAGTGCCCGCGGTCATGCCGGACGTGCAGGCCGACCGCCGAAGGCGTGCTCGCCGCTGCAGAGACGACAAGGGGGCCGCGCGTCCGATGGAAGAGACGGGGCGCCATCGCGCGGCGGCCGGGCTGCAAGGCCGGCCGACGGTAACAGGACTACCACGCCGCGGGCGGCCAGAGACAAAGACCGGCCGAGGGCAACAGGTCTACCCAGCATTATGCCGGCCGGTACCAGGGCCGGCCGAGGGCAACAGGTCTACCCAGCATTAGGCCAGCCGGAAAGACGGCCGGCAGAGGGCAACAGGTCTACCCAGCATTCGGCCGTCAGGTAACACTGCCGGCCGAGGGCAACAGGTCTACCCAGCATTCGGCTGGCCGGTAACACGGCGGGCCGAGGGCAACAGGTCTACCCAGCATTAGGCCGGCCGGTAACACTGCCGGCCGAGGGCAACAGGTCTACCCAGCATTAGGCCGCCACGTCCAAAGGCCGGCCGAGGGCAACAGGTCTACCCAGCATTAGGCCGCCACGTCCAAAGGCCGGCCGAGGGCAACAGGTCTACCCAGCATTCGGCCGCCACGTCCAAAGGCCGGCCGAGGGCAACAGGTCTACCCAGCATTCGGCCGCCACGTCCAAAGGCCGGCCGAGGGCAACAGGTCTACCCAGCATTCGGCCGCCACGTCCAAAGGCCGGCCGAGGGCAACAGGTCTACCCAGCATTCGGCCGCCACGTCCAAAGGCCGGCCGAGGGCAACAGGTCTACCCAGCATTCGGCCGCCACGTCCAAAGGCCGGCCGAGGGCAACAGGTCTACCCAGCATTCGGCCGTCAGGTACAAAGGCCGGCCGAGGGCAACAGGTCTACCCAGCATTAGGCTGCCACGTACAAAGGCCGGCCGAGGGCAACAGGTCTACCCAGCATTCGGCCGTCAGGTACAAAGGCCGGCCGAGGGCAACAGGTCTAC